>NC_056728.1:1985785230-1985902730 GCF_019279795.1 Protopterus annectens | reverse complement strand
ATTATTTGAATGCTATTAGAATTCAAGTGTTATATATTACATAGATCTATATAATAGTATGAACAGTTTTAAAAAAAAAAAAAAAAAAAAAGTTTATTTTAGTTTATATGATGCTGTTTTACCAAATGTGTAGTTTTGTCTTGATAGATAATTGAATTGAAAACTGTTAACCTCAGTTAAATATAACTAGTATTAAATTGATAAGGTGGTAGCTGAGGTACTGCTGCTTAGGGTAGGGGGTTAACTTGAGTAGTAAATACTGCTCTAAGTTGGAGTTTTCAACTCCAGGCGGGATGCAAGGTTTAATCCTTACATTATTTTCACTTGTTCATTGTTATATGTATATAGTTTTGACATCCACAATATATTTTGTACACTCATTGTCACTACAAAAAAAATTGAATCCTATACAAAATCCCATTGGAGATTTAATAAACACAGCTATATTTAAAGGTACACCTAAAAGAGGAGATGTAACATTATATATCTTGTTATTTGTTATTTCGATCATAAGATTCTTGAGTTTTAAAAATGCCAAATGACATCTTTAAAAGGAATTTCTTTAAACATTAATGGATTGAATAATCCGTGTAAAAGGGCAAGCCTAATAAGATACATTAATCTACACAAGGCCAATCTAGTCTTCCTGCAAGAAACCCATCTCTTGAAAAAAGATATTGATAAACTAGCCACTAATAAGTATGCAGTATTGGTTAGTTCAGAGCACACTCAGAAAAAAGAGGAGTGGCTATTTTATGGAATAAAAGTATGCCCATTCCTAAAACCATTAAGTCTTATCAGGATGACAAAGGAATGTTTTGTATGGTTACAATACAAATTAATGGGAAGACTTACATTTTAATTAATGTATACTGGATACCTGGAATTGGTATTAATACAGTGAAACATCATATTGATAAGATCATATCATTCTCTATAGGGGATATTATTTTAGCTGGTGATTTTAATTGTATACTACATGAAAGTGATACTACCACTATAAAGAAAAGAAGAATTACATCTAATGCAAAACATTTAAATGATTTTGCTAATTCTTATCATTTGAATGATATTAATAATCAGATAGAGTCAAAATCATTACCATACACCTTTTTTCTAACAGATACAAAACTTATTCAAAAATAGATAGGGTCTTTATTTCTAACCAGATGGTAACAGATTTAATTAATTCCAAAATCATTTCATGTCCTATATCTGATCATAACTCAATTGTTTTTGAATTCACAATAAAAAATACTCATAATGTTCAGATCAAAAGGATACCAGCATACTTAACTCAGCTAAAAGACTATAAAGAATATATACTTTCAGAAGTACAACATTTTCTAGACATAAATAATACTCCTGAAGACTCCATTGTCTATGTTTGGGATGCCTTAAAATCATATCTATATGGACAAAGTATCAGATGGTATAATAACAAAAGGAAATCTTGGGATAAGGAATTGTTAGATATTCAAAGTAAACTAGATTCTTATAAACATAATAATAAAGAAAATATTATGGACAAAAAAGTTATTGAAAAAATAAACAAACTAAATGAGAAATACAAAGAAATTTTAACTCATAAAGTTAAAATAACTTTAGAGAAATACAAGTTTGTGTCTTATTCAATAAACCCCAAATACTTACATAGACTTAAAAATAAAACAAAAAGATTGAATAAACAAAACCATATCAAAGAAATCTTTTCTCTAAGGAAAAAGAAGAATGTTTCTAGTATACCAGAAATACTGGATGAATTTAGAAATCACTTTCACAAGATTAACCATAACAACATTAACATGGAACCTAAAGATAAAATAAAGGAGTTTATAACCACAAACATGAATAAAAAGCTTAATAAACAACAGATTAAACTATTGGACAAGAGTATTTCATATACAGAAGTTATTACACAAATAAATAAGCTTAAATCAAACAAAGCACCGGGTAATGATGGTATTATACCAGAGATATATTAAATCATTTCTAAAACTACATATTCATTAATACATAAGGTTTTTATTCTGGCCCAAACTGAGTTAATAACCCCCCCATCTTGGCAATATACATTTATTTCACCAATTTTAAAACCTAATAAAGATCCAACTAGATGTTCTTCATATCGACCCATCTCATTACTTAATGTTGATTATAAAATGTTTATGAGTATTTTTGCTGATTGATTGAAGACAATTATCCCCGGCATTATAGACATAGATCAGACGGGCTTCATTGTAAATAGAAATACTTTTGATAATATAAGAAGAACTTTAACATTAATTGATTTTGCAAATAGGAAAAAAAAAGATTTAACACTTATTAGTCTTGATATAGGTTCAGCATTTGATTCAGTAAGTTGGGACTATCTGTTTACCTTACTGAAGTGCACAAATTTCTCTGATGCATTTGTAAATTTAATTGAGCATTTATACAAAGGAACGCTGGCTTATATTAAGGTAGGAACATATGTTTCACAAAAATACCCATTCTTAAAGGTACAAAGCAAGGATGTCCACTTTCTCCACTATTATTCACTTTAGTAATGGAGCCTTGGGCTAATTTGATTAGAAACAGTACTGACATACAGGGTTTTGAAATAGAAGAAAATACAACATCAAAAATTCAACTTTTTGCAGATGATGTTCTAATTACATCAGCAGGATCTAATTCTTCTATGCAGTCTTTATTTGATAAAATGATGAATTTTAAAAGTATTTCTGGTTTAATATTCAATGAAGAAAAAACTAAAATACTACCTATATATACACGAAAAAATACTCTCATTAGTGATTTTACTAAATATGTACCGAACTCAGGTCAGATAACTTATTTAGGTATAATACTATCTAAAGATATTAAATCTATTATATATAATAACTATAATACCTGTTTTCTTAATATACAAAATCTTTTAATACCTGGAATAATATGTTTTTACTATGGAGGAGAGACTTACAATTATTAAAATGATAATATTCCCCAAGATTTTATACTTAATACAATCAATAATACTTTCACCTACAAAAATAACTATCAAGAAACTGAATACACTAATGTTAAATTTCTTATGGGCACCTAATAGACCTAGGATTGCATTAAAGAAACATACTAATAGCTGGTCTCAAGGGGGTATTTCTTTTCCAGACTTTAATTTATATATTATCTCTTCTAATATAAAAGTTATTACTTTATTAATAGATCGGTCATATGTCGCAAAATGGAAAGATTATTGGGAGCTAATTAGTATGCACTTCATGAAAATCTCCTTAACACATAAAAATATGATTATAAATAACTCCATGTTGTGGTTGCTAAAGGAATTTTGTACTTCACCTATTACACCTAAACATATGGTCTGTTACCCATTAAATATTATTATTAGTTATCGTAACTTTATATTCATGCACCCTAAGTACAGGGAATGGAATTTTATTGTATTCCTATAATTTATACTCAGGGTATGCTTATGTCATCTACTTCTGAAGGAGCTCATTTAGCTATAGATAATAATCTAAAGTACTGGTATCAGCTGATATCTGATAATAAAGTTAAAATCTAGATTTCTTAAAACAAGAATTTGATCTAAGAGAAACTTGCTGGTTAGAGGTTCAGATCTTTAGACAACATCTCATTGATAGAATAGATCTAATGTCTATAACAGTTAAAGAATCTATTCCAAAACTGATTGATTACTTGATAATAAATTTACAGCATAAAGTTTCTGATAAAGGTAAACTTTCATATATACATAAAATTATCAGACAAGAAACTTTTTACAATGTAGATTCATACTGGAATTATTTCACCTCTATTAATGGGGACCCACCAACTCAACAAGATAAACAATATATATTGGAATCTGCTTATAGAACTACATCTTCCATTGTCTGGAGACTTTATACATGGAAATGTTTACATAGATCTTTTTATACACCTTTGATGATGAATAAAATTAATAATAAAGGTAATCTATGTAAGAGATGTAATGTAGAAATTAATGCTGACTGGGCTCATATGTTTTATGACTGTATGAAGTTGAAGGAATACTGGAAGTCAATTAATGAATTTTTGCAGGCTCTTTTTACAGATAATTTCATTATTTCTAAGTCTCTTATATTATTCAACACACCTGTACCTCAATGTGTTAAAAAGATTAAGCTTCCCTTGTTATGGTCTATCCTAGCAGTGGCTAGGAAAATAATAACTAGAAATTGGATTTCAGATACACCTCCTTCATTCAATGAATTTAAAAATGTTATGAATATAATGTGTCATATGGAAATAAGCACAATTAAAATGAGAACAACTAGAAAAACATCACATTTTATTGTATGGGATAATTTACAAAATTTGTTAAAAAAATTCTAATTTCAATAGCACAGTATTTTAGTTTAATTAATTGATCTGATTGTAGTGGATGTCTTTGTAAATACTTAGTTGTTTTGTTGAATATTATAATAATACCTATTTTTAATTATTTGTATAAAATTGTTATGATATTTCTCTTATATGTTAAAACAATAAACTTGTTTAAAAAAAAAAAAAAAAGAATCTTCAAATCACAGAATTCTCACAGAGAAACTGAAAGCAGTTAGTATAAACATTGACAAGGTTATCACACTGACACACCACAGATTCAGGAAAAATACTCTGTTCATAAAATATGTCAGTTATAATGAGTTTAAATGATGTAGTTTCTTGTAGTAAGTAAATGTCTTATTTTAGAAGGCATAAAAAATGAAACATTTATTTAAATGTTTTTGAAAATCTACTTAACAGCAGCATAATAATCTGTGTTAAAAATTTGTGTTCCAAACATATACTTTACTATAACTCATTTAATTCATCTGATTGACAAACATAAATAATCTTATAACTCTATTCTGGAAGAAATGTCATGTGATATATTTTAAAGCAGTAGGTTAGCATGATTGTAAAATCTGGTTACCAATATGTGTTTGCTGTACATTATTTTGTATAAAGCAGACAGATTTATTCTAGGGACAGCAAGTAGGATAGTGCTCTACAAAGACACAACTCAGTGAGATCATATATATATATATATATATATATATATATATATATATATATATGTGTGTGTGTGTGTGTGTGTGTGTGTGTGTGTATGTGTGTGTGTGTGTGTGTGTGAGTGTGATGGCTTTTTTTCTGAGAATCTGCATAACTATCCAATATGATTTATAATAATTTCTATGAATACAATATTTTACTCTATTGACAAAATGAATGTTTGCCACAAGTTTTAATAAGTTTCCCGCCAAAATGTTAAGGGACACAATCTGGGATGTGGGCTGTCTCATGCACAGTGTCCATGAGTTTCCTCAGAAGCTTCACTCACAGAATTTTCACAGAGAAACTGAAAGCAGTTAGTATAAACATTGACAAGGTTATCACACTGACACACCACAGATTCAGGAAAAATACTCTTTTCATAAAATGTGTCAGTTATGATGAGTTTAGATGATGTAGTTTCTTGTAGCAAGTAAATATCTTATTTTAGAAGGCATAGAAAATGAAACATTTATTTAAATGATTTTGAAAATCTCCTTAACAGTAGCATAATAATCTGTGTTAAAAACTTGTGTCCCAAACATATACTTTACTATAACTCATTTAATTCATCTGATTGACAAGCATAAATAATCTTATAACTCTATTCTGGAAGAAATGTCATGTGATATATTTTAAAGCAGTAGGTTAGCATGATTGTAAAATCTGGTTACTAATATGTGTTTGCTGTGCATTATTTTGTATAAAGCAGACAGATTTATTCTAGGGACAGCAAGTAGGATAGTGCTCTACAAAGACACAACTCAGTGAGATCAGATATATATATATATATATATATATATATATATATATATATATATATATATAGATATGTGTGTGTGTGTGTGTGTGTGTGTGTGTGTGTGTATGTATGTATATATGTGTATGTGTATATGTATGTGTGTGTGTGTGTGTGTGTGTGTGTGTGTGTGGGTGTGAGTGTGTGTGTATATGTGTGTGTGTTTATGTATGTGTGTGTGTCTGTGTTTATGTGTGTGATGGCTTTTTTTTAGGTAATAACGCAGGTGTTTCTGAGAATCTGCATAACTATGCAATATGATTTATAATAATTTTTATGAATACAATATTTTACTCTATTGACAATAATGAGTTTAAGTAAATGCTCATATACAAACAATTCAAGATTTTTTTGGAAGCTGTTGATAGAATTCACATGACAGAAAATAGATGCATCTTAATGCATGTAATGTCTGAATCATATTAGCCAAAGTTTTTGATTTAAATGAATGTTAGAACATAATTTTCTCTCCTCTTGATTTCTAACATTAAGATTACTTGAATGCTATTAGAATACAAGTGTTATATATTACATAGATCTATATAATAGTATGAACAGTTTTTAAAAAAAAAAAAAGTTTATTTTAGTTTATATGATGCTGTTTTACCAAATGTGTAGTTTTGTCTTGATAGATAATTGAATTGAAAACTGTTAACCTCAGTTAAATATAACTAGTATTAAATTGATAAGGTGGTAGCTGAGGTACTGCTGCTTAGGGTAGGGGGTTAACTTGAGTAGTAAATACTGCTCTTAAGTTGGAGTTTTCAACTCAGGCGGGATGCAAGGTTTAATCCTTACATTATTTTCACTTGTTCATTGTTATATGTATATAGTTTTGACATCCACAATATATTTTGTACACTCATTGTCACTACAAACAAAATTGAATCCTATACAAAATCCCATAAGAGATTTAATAAATACAGCTATATTTAAAGGTACACCTAAAAGAGGAGATGTAACATTATTTATCTTGTTATTTGTTATTTCGATCATAAGATTCTTGAGTTTTAAAAATGCCAAATGACATCTTTAAAAGGAATTTCTTTAAACATTAATGGATTGAATAATCCGTGTAAAAGGGCAAGCCTAATAAGATACATTAATCTACACAAGGCCAATCTAGTCTTCCTGCAAGAAACCCATCTCTTGAAAAAAGATATTGATAAACTAGCCACTAATAAGTATACAGTATTGGTTAGTTCAGAGCACACTCAGAAAAAAAGAGGAGTGGCTACTTGGTCCCCTTCTCTTCTCTGTCTTTATAAATGATCTTCACTCAGTCATCCCTAGAACCTCTTGTATTCAATATGCAGATGACTCCACCCTGATCTGCTCAGACATCTCCCTCACCAAACTCCAAGTTTCAACCCAGCAGTGCTTTACTATAGTTGAAAAATGGTTCTCAGATTTAAAACTCTTACTAAATCCTACTAAAACCAAGTTACTGCTATTTTTTCCCTCTGCATCCATCAGCCAAGGTAAAGAACCTCCAACGCCAACAACCCTACTTTCCACGTGATCTCTACCAATGGAACCATCATAGAGCCTGTCTCCCACACCAAACTACTTGGTGTGACCATCGACCATAAGCTCAAATTTGACATACACATCAGCTTAACCATTAACTCTGTCAATAAGAAACTAGGCTCCATGTACAGAATAAATAACTTCCTAACCCCACACACCAAACTAACTATAGCTCGCACCCATCTCCTTTCAACCCTCCTTTATGCCTCCCCAATATTTTCATTCCTCAACAAGACTGAGCTAAATAAACTTTCTACAGCTTATAACCATATAGCCAGATTCATAACAGGGACGCCTTATCGAACCCACCACTGCCTAAATCTAAAGGCACTTGAATGGTTAGAACTGCCCAATATTCTCAAAATCAACCAACTCACTGAGGCATTTAAGATAATTAACCAACCAGACAACACCCCCTCACTTAATAAAATACTTACCCCCTATTCCAACCTAACCTGCCTCAGATCTTCTAAAACTGTCCGGGTACAAACCGTCAAATCTAATAACTCTGGAGGTGATGTCTCTCTACACCAACTCCATTGGTAGGCTTTGGAACTCCCTCCCAACCAGCCTAAGAATTATTACCTCACTCAACCAATTCAAAAAACACCTCAAAGAATTCCTCAAGTCACACTGGCTGTGCCCCTGTACCTAACCTGACTAACAAAAAGTCCAGGCCTGTACCACCCCAGAATTCCACCACTTCCCTCTAGGACGACAATTGCAATTGAAGCATGTGAGATTATTTACTTAAGTTCTGTGCCTGTTTTATATAGTGTGTAAAGCCAATTGTTGTATTTTTATTCTCTATTTCAACTACATGTATAGCCAATTGTTTTATTTTTATCTCTATTTCAAATATATGTAAAGCCTATAGTAGTTTTTATTGTCTTAGCATCTATTATGTTATCTGTACCTTCTTCTTGGAGCTTTTCTCCCCGGGCCTCTACTGAAAATGGACATGTATCCAGCTAGACTAGCCCGGTAAACAAATGTAAAATAAATAATAAATAAATAAATAAAAGTATGCCCATTCCTAAAACCATTAAGTCTTATCAGGATGACAAAGGAATGTTTTGTATGGTTACAATACAAATTAATGGGAAGACTTACACTTTAATTAATGTATATTGGATACCTGGAATTGGTATTAATACAGTGAAACATCATATTGATAAGAACATATCATTCTCTGTAGGGGATATTATTTTAGCTGGTGATTTTAATTGTATACTACATGAAAGTGATACTACCACTATAAAGAAAAGAAGAATTACATCTAATGCAAAACATTTAAATGATTTTGCTAATTCTTATCATTTGAATGATATTAATAATCAGATAGAGTCAAAATCATTACCATACACCTTTTTTTCTAACAGATACAAAACTTATTCAAAAATAGATAGGGTCTTTATTTCTAACCAGATGGTAACAGATTTAATTAATTCCAAAATCATTTCATGTCCTATATCTGATCATAACTCAATTGTTTTTGAATTCATGATAAAAAATACTCATAATGTTCAGATCAAAAGGATACCAGCATACTTAACTCAGCTAAAAGACTATAAAGAATATATACTTTCAGAAGAACAACATTTTCTAGACATAAATAATACTTCTGAAGTCTCCATTGTCTATGTTTGGGATGCCTTAAAATCATATCTATATGGACAAAGTATCAGATGGTATAATAACAAAAGGAAATCTTGAGATAAGGAATTGTTAGATATTCAAAGTAAACTAGACTCTTATAAACATAATAATAAAGAAAATATTATGGACAAGAAAGTTATTGAAGAAATAAACAAACTAAATGAGAAATACAAAGAAATTTTAACTCATAAAGTTAAAATAACTTTAGAGAAATACAAGTTTTTGTCTTATTCAATAAGCCCCAAATACTTACATAGACTTAAAAATAAAACAAAAAGATTGAATAAACAAAACCATATCAAAGAAATCTTTTCTCTAAGGAAAAGAAGAATGTTTCTAGTATACCAGAAATACTGGATGAATTTAGAAATCACTTTCACAAGATTAACCATAACAACATTAACATGGAACCTAAAGATAAAATAAAGGAGTTTATAACCACAAACATGAATAAAAAGCTTAATAAACAACAGATTAAACTATTGGACAAGAGTATTTCATATACAGAAGTTATTACACAAATAAATAAGCTTAAATCAAACAAAGCACCGGGTAATGATGGTATTATACCAGAGATATATAAAATCCTTTCTAAAACTACATATTCATTAATACATAAGGTTTTTATTCTGGCCCAAACTGAGTTAATAACCCCCCCATCTTGGCAATCTACATTTATTTCCCCAATTTTAAAACCTAATAAAGATCCAACTAGATGTTCTTCATATCGACCCATCTCATTACTTAATGTTGATTATAAAATGTTTATGAGTATTTTTGCTGATAGATTGAAGACAATTATCCCCGGCATTATAGACATAGATCAGACGGGCTTCATTGTAAATAGAAATACTTTTGATAATATAAGAAGAACTTTAACATTAATTGATTTTGCAAATAGGAAAAAGAAAGATTTAACACTTATTAGTCTTGATATAGGTTCAGCATTTGATTCAGTAAGTTGGGACTATCTGTTTACCTTACTGAAATGCACAAATTTCTCTGATGCATTTGTAAATTTAATTGAGCATTTATACAAAGGAACGCTGGCTTATATTAAGGTAGGAACATATGTTTCACAAAAATACCCATTCTTAAAGGTACAAAGCAAGGATGTCCACTTTCTCCACTATTATTCACTTTAGTAATGCAGCCTTGACTAATTTGATTAGAAACAGTACTGACATAGAGGGTTTTGAAATAGAAGAAAATACAACATCAAAAATTCAACTTTTTGCAGATGATGTTCTAATTACATTAGCAGGATCTAATTCTTCTATGCAGTCTTTATTTGATAAAATGATGAATTTTAAAAGTATTTCTGGTTTAATATTCAATGAAGAAAAAACTAAAATACTACCTATATATACACGAAAAAATACTCTCATTAGCGATTTTACTAAATATGTACCCAACTCAGGTCAGATAACTTATTTAGGTATAATACTATCTAAAGATATTAAATCTATTATATATAATAACTATAATACCTGTTTTCTTAATACACAAAATCTTTTTAATACCTGGAATAATATGTTTTTTACTATGGAGGAGAGACTTACAATTATTAAAATGATAATATTCCCCAAGATTTTATACTTAATACAATCAATAATACTTTCTCCTACAAAAATAACTATCAAGAAACTGAATACACTAATGTTAAATTTCTTATGGGCACCTAATAGACCTAGGATTGCATTAAAGAAACATACTAATAGCTGGACTCAAGGGGGTATTTCTTTTCCAGACTTTAATTTATATATTATCTCTTCTAATATAAAAGTAATTAGCTTATTAATAGATCGGTCATATGTCATAAAATGGAAAGATTATTGGGAGCTAATTAGTATGCACTTCATGAAAATCTCCTTAACACATAAAAATATGATTATAAATAACTCCATGTTGTGGTTGCTAAAGGAATTTTGTACTTCACCTATTACACCTAAACATATGGTCTGTTACCCATTAAATATTATTATTAGTTATCATAACTTTATATTCATGCACCCTAAGTATAGGGAATGGAATTTTATTGTATTCCTATAATTTATACTCAGGGTATGCTTATGTCATCTACTTCTGAAGGAGCTCATTTAGCTATAGATAATAATCTAAAGTACTGGTATCAGCTGATATCTGATAATAAAGTTAAAAATCTAGATTTCTTAAAACAAGAATTTGATCTAAGAGAAACTTGCTGGTTAGAGGTTCAGATTTTTAGACAACATCTCATTGATAGAATAGATCTAATGTCTATAACAGTTAAAGAATCTATTCCAAAACTGATTGATTACTTGATAATAAATTTACAGCATAAAGTTTCTGATAAAGGTAAACTTTCATATATACATAAAATTATCAGACAAGAAAATTTTACAATGTAGATTCATACTGGAATTATTTCACCTCTATTAATGGGGACCCACCAACTCAACAAGATAAACAATATATATTGGAATCTGCTTATAGAACTACATCTTCCATTGTCTGGAGACTTTATACATGGAAATTTTTACATAGATCTTTTTATACACCTTTGATGATGAATAAAATTAATAATAAAGATAATCTATGTAAGAGATGTAATGTAGAAATTAATGCTGACTGGGCTCATATGTTTTATGACTGTATGAAGTTGAAAGAATACTGGAAGTCAATTAATGAATTTTTGCAGGCTCTTTTTACAGATAATTTCTTTATTTCTAAGTCTCTTATATTATTCAACACACCTGTACCTCAATGTGTTAAAAAGATTAAGCTTCCCTTGTTATGGTCTATCCTAGCAGTGGCTAGGAAAATAATAACTAGAAATTGGATTTCAGTTACACCTCCTTCGTTCAATGAATTTAAAAATGTTATGAATATAATGTGTCATATGGAAATAAGCACAATTAGAATGAGAACAACTAGAAAAACATCACATTTTATTGTATGGGATAATTTACAAAATTTGTTAAAAAAATTCTAATTTCAATAGCACAGTATTTTAGTTTAATTAATTGATCTGATTGTAGTGGATGTCTTTATAAATACTTTAGTTGTTTTGTTGAATATTATAATAATACCTATTTTTAATTATTTGTATAAAATTGTTATGATATTTCTCTTATAAGTTAAAACAATAAACTTGTTTTGAAAAAAAAAAAAAGAAATGAGTAATGTTATCATCAATTTCTTTCTCAGAGTACCCTCTCTTCAAAAAATCACCCATAAGATTCTTAAGGGCTACCATAAGTTGTTTATCCTCATTATGCAGCCACATCACTCTCAAAATCTGACCCCTAAGTACATTCTTAACAACAAGCCTTGGATGCATACTATTCTTATGTAAAAGTGAGTTTTTTCTACTCGGCTTCCAATATAAACTAGTTTGCAGATTCCCTAAATCAGACTTTCTCACAGTAACATCCAAAAAGTCTAGCTCATCTTTAGAATACTTATATGTAAATCTCAAAAAAGTCATGGTATTAGATAAATACTCTCTAAAATGAGAACGCAACTCACTCAAACCATTCCATAAAAAGAATATATCACCCACAAATCGAGTGTACCATACCATATACCTATAAAACTCATTGTTATGTAGTATTGCACCCTCTTCCCATTGTAGTAATACTAGGTTGATGTAGCTATTGGCACAAGCAGTGCCCATAGCCATGCCAACCTTCTGCAAAAATAATTCATTATTAAAAATAAAAATATTTTCTAAAATGATCTCCAACAATGTACAGACCAAGTAAATATTTATCAGGAGGCAAATACCTCCCTACTACCTAAAATTCCCTGATATTGTCAATATCCCATGTATGTCAACCCCTTTCACCCAGAAATTGATGTTTTCTATGAGCTCCATGGAGCAAGGGGGTGACCTTATGTGAGTGTGTGCTGATTCACATAAATGGCATGGGAATTGCCCTCCCCCAGAACTAAATGTGGCAAAGGGTGCAATCCAGTGTAAGTGCAGAGTCATCATGGAGACACTTGCTAACAACAGCTCAGTCTTTGCAGAGGTTATATGGTTACTGCATTGTCTGTGTGATGACCTTCAGGACTCCATGTCATGTATGTATTAATTTTCAAACAAATCTATCCCCTACTGACACATGGCATATCTTCCCATGCTCCTATGCTGCATGTCAGGCATGGTTCACAGAGCTGCTACACCTCTACTCTACTGAAAGTAGCCATCATGGACCAGGAAGGCCAAGGTCATGGTCATCCAATGTCACTACTTCCACAGTGGCATTTAGTGGGGAGGTCTATATGAGTAGGGGATGACATCCGAAAAGTAGTGGTGCACATGACAATGCAATATCTGGTAATGGACATCACTCACAGTCATTCAGCACACCTACTTCTGTTCAAAGCAATATGTTACTACTGCAGTATTACTGCAAGATGTATCTCCTGTGGATGGGGATATGCATGGGATGTCCACAGTTCAACTAAGCATGCCCTGCACATTTTGTTATATTGAGCCACAGTGCTGTGAATACTCCTTAGACTGTCCTAGATATGCACCACTTCAGCCCCTAGTGCACAAAGTTGCCAGTCTATGAAATGGTGAGTCCAGAGTGTTATTGGTTTTGCATGCATCACACATTAATATAGCATATATGCTTTACTAAGGCCCAAAACTATGTGGCAGCCTTTGCCACTTTGCCAGTGCCTCTGCATATTGCTCCTGCCTCTGTCTAGAATATTCATCCCCTGTTACTTGTTTCTCCATTGACTCATCATTTGCTCAGTCACCACTGCCTGGAGTGTTGGGAGATGTTCATCCTTCATAAGGCCTCCATCCTACAACTGCATCCTTATTATCATGTTGTGTAACATTGCACTAGCTGAGAATATGTTAACAAAGGTGCTAGGGTCTTTCTGCAGGGCACTACCTTATACAACTAGACAGTAATAACTTTTCTTCAGCAACTGAAACCCACACTCTGATATGACCTTTCTTTTTGATAAGTCATAGCTGTATCCATTGTCTTTCATAGTCTGATGATTTTAGATAGATATAAACCCTTCATAAAGTTCTCATGTGTGCCATATGTGGGAGACATGGTAACTGCCTGGGTGGCCTTCTTAGATATTGTTAATAATACCCTGTACATTAAAGACCCTCTGGCATTTGATGGAGTGATACCCCTTGTGGTTCACATTCTTCCAGTTTCATGAAATTAGGCGTTTATTTCAATATGAGTACAGTCTATGGCCCATAGCATCTCAGAGAAGTGGGCTATATCATAGAAATCCCAAATGGTGCTGTCTTCTGCCTCTGTAGAACATGGGAATCATATATGTTCCTCAACATGCTGCAACCTAATATTTAGATACTACTGGAGTTTTCTGGAGACAGATGCATAGGATACTCTTACCATCTCCCCTGTCAGTCACTGAAAGATCTCTGTAGTTTATTTATGTGAAGCCACACATATCTTAGTATCCACTGGGATAGGTAATCCATGTCTTCCGTGATGTTTCAGGGTAGGCTGGCACATGTCTATAAGCTCTTGTATGGTAACCCTATCAACACAGTATCAGTTTACGATGTCACTGGTTTCGGAGTCATGAAATGTTAAGTGCAGGTGGATGGCAAACTGCCTCCAAGGGCAGTGACATTTATCACTGTGGCTAGTAGTGACAATAACAGCCTGTTGCATATGTACTTTGACTAAGGCTGCATTAAGTCCTAACATATTTCCTCTCTACCCCTGCGTGTACACCAGGAACTCTCTGTGGTTATTATAACTGGTGCTCATGAATTACATTGTGTGCTTTACTCATTTCCGAATCACTCTGCCATCTTCCATACATAGACCCCTCATTTTAATACTGTTGCTCATTACCATCCCATTATACTATAATTAGCAATACTCTGAGCATCTATGCTATTTGGGTTCCACCTCTTGCCCTTAGTGTATTTCTGAGTTGCACACACACTCCATGTGGCAAATGTTCCTAAATCACAGGTCATAACTTTCATGTTTCTTAAAAATAAATCAGTTTGCATTTTTTACAGCTATTTCAAGTTGTTTAACAAATGTGTATTGTTTAATCACATTGTTTTTCTATCATTGCAAGACTTAATTGACAAGAAATGATGTAGAATGTGCCTGTGATAGTTATTTTGAACTAGTGTTACTGGGCAGTTTAAATTAATATGCCCTTTATCATTCCCCCCAGACAAAGAGCTACACAACAGGATTTCAGTTTATTGTTTTAGGGCAAATATAAAGAAAACACAGTTGTCAGTATTACTCCAGTAATAAGTACCCGGAACATGTTGAGACAAATTACTACATTATTTTTCATTCTGACCAGTTTCGTATTTTTAACACAAAAACAGGTACAGCATCTTTAGCCAATTCGTTCCTGTTGAAGTTTATCTTGTTAGAGAAAATATTGCAAATTTCATCAAAGTTAAGCAACACCTCTATTTTTGTTCACATGTCTTAGGAATGCTTGTATTTTCTTACTGGAAAACATACTAAAATTATGAAGGTGGAGACTGGCATTGTCATTGTATCCCTCCAGGATAAGCTCATCTGCACTCTGACTGCATTTCTGGCAATATTTTATTGGGAGACTGCGTGATTTATTAATAATGATGACTGACTTTTCACAGAAGCCGAATGAAAATGTTATTCTGCCGAAGACATAACCTAATAACTACATCATGCTGTCTCAGTGCAACCCATCCACTTATTGAAGAACTAACCCCATAAACATCTTACTGTTAACACACACACACACACACACACACACACACACACACACACACACACACACACACACACACACACACACACGCACACACGCACACACACATACACATTCCCTCTTGTATCAGTCTTCTATTTCACCCCACACTTGACCCCTTCTAAAGGTTCATAGGTGTGTACTAGGCTAATGGCCCTGGAGCCTTTGCAAGCCTAGCCCATAGGATTACCCTGGCATCATGCCACCCAACCTTAGTTCCTAGTGCCTCTGTCGAGTAGAGCCACTGGAGTGATCCCGGGGTGAATTTTCTATTTCCCATCCACTCATCAAGATTTCTCTTGAAGAGGGCCAGTGAAGTGCTCGGCTTAACATGTATGGGAAGTCTATTCCATAGCATGGGCAGCCTCTGGGTTATGATCCTGTCCCTTAAGCATGTTCCGTTGATAGTGGTAATGAGGTCGAGGTCTCTGGAACGTGTGGTACGGAGGGATTGGGATTTCTTTAGATGTAGCATTTCAAACAGAGCTGAGTCAGACATGGCTTTGTAAGTCAAGCAGAGACAGAGAATCATTGGAGTTTTTTGAGTCTGTCCATATAGGACAAGTGTTTAAGGCCTAGGATCCTCTTTGTGAGGTACTTTTGTAACCTCTCCAGTTGTTGCAGGTGCCTAGTGAGGTACATGCTAAATGGGGCATTGTACTCGATGGTTGACCTAATGAGGGAAGAGTAGAGGGAGACAATGACCTCTTTCTTCCTGGATGCAAAACCCTTAGTAATGAAATGTGCCACATAGAATGACTTTCTTACCACAGTGGCAATGTGGTTGTCAAAAGAGAGGTTGCTGTCAACCTGTGTTCCCAGATCTCTTTTAACGCCTTCTGTGTTCAGTGGACTACCATCAATGTGGTAATTCAAGAAAACCAGATTTTTCCCAAAGGGGATGAAGACACATTTTTTGGCATTGAGCTTAAGCCCATGGTTCTGACACCAGTCGTTGGTCTCCTTGAGTCCTTTCTGTAGGGTGTCAACATCACTTGGGGAGTTAATAATAGCTCCCAACTTGCAATCATCTGCAAACTTTGTCAGCCAGAGTCCCTTCATGTTGGCCTGGACTTCAGAGAAGTAGATACCAAACAGGAGAGGACCCAGAACCGAACCCTGTGGGACTCCACTTGTGACTGGTCAGCAGTCTGACTTGGAGTCAGCTACTTTCACACTGTGGGTTCTATCTGTGAGCCAGTTCGCAACCCACTAGTGATATAGGGGGTTGATGCCTAGCTTAGTAAGTTTTTCTATGATTCCTGAGTGGGGAATGGTATCAAAGGCCTTGGCCAGATCAAGGTAGGCTGTATGAACCACCTTACCTTCATCCACAGCTCTGGTGACTGACTCAAAGAAGTTGACCAAGTTGAGCAGGCAAGATCTACCTTTCACAAAACCAAGTTGTGTAAGATCCAGAGTTTGGCGATTCCCTATATCCTTGTTTGTTAGGTCCATGATGATGTGTTCCATAGCTTTGCATATCAGACTCATCAGGCTAATGGGGCGATAGTTCCCGGGGTCTGTAGTCACTCTTCCTTTGTGGAGAGGGATGACTGTAGCTGTGCACCATTCGGTAGGGAGAAAGCCTGAGGTTAGGCTGTGATTGAACAGGGCACACAGGTGAGGTGCCAGTTGACTCTGTAGTTCATGTAGAACACAGCCAGGAATACTGTCAGGTCCCATAGAAGCTGTATTCGTGGCCTAGACAGTGCTGTTTTAACCTGTGAAGCAGTAATAATGGGTGCCTGGCAGTCTACTGGTATTGTGATTGGTCCTTTGGGGGAGGGGCAAAGTTAGCACTGAATCTGTTTGCCAGTATATTTGCAATATCTCTTGGCTTGGTATAGGAGGTACCATTGTGCAGTAGCTCAGAGCAAATATGGGTATAGCCATGAAGATTCTTTACATAACTATAGAAGGCCTTGTGGTTGTCTTTACTATCTGCTGCAATTCTGTTTTCATAGCTAGCTTTAGAGGATTTGATGAAGGATCTTAACCTTTTGTTGAGGCTGGGACTTCACCTTATTCTGCATCAGTTTCCTCCTTTTGTTGTAGAGTTTGTTTATGGCAGGGGACCATCAGATTGGCTTCCTTTTATTTTGAGGAGAGTGTTTTAGCTCTATTGGGTATGGCGAGATCCATGCATTTGTGTACGTGTTCGTACAGTGCATTGGTGTATGATTTGGCGGTCGTGCAACTATTCTCCATTTGCGTGGGCGCCATGAAGTTAGCCACCTCTGTTTTTAGGAGCCCAAAGTTAGCTTTGGAGAAGTTTTTCATGGTGGCTACCTTTGTTGGAGGGGTAGGAGGGATGTGGATTTCCAAGGTGATTAGCTTGTAATCAGATCTAACCAGGGAGGAGTTGACTATTGGTGTAGAGCAATGGTCGCCCATGTTAGTAATGACCGGGTCAAGGATGTTGCTACCTCTAGAGGGGTAAGAACAAGCTGGTCCAGGGCATTGGAATTAATGAATTCCAGAAAGCATTGGGCAAGTGTATTGATACATGAATATTTTTCCCAGTTAATGGAGGGGTAGTTGAAGTTGCCCAGTATAAGAGTGTTAAGTTGGACCCTAATATTCTCCAGGGTGCTTAGGAATGTGGAGTGTGAATCTTGGGATATGGCTGGTGACCTATAGCAGGCTCCGACCAGAATCGCTGTCTTACCCAATGTTAGCTGCACCTGAAGTATCTTAGATGCGTTATGGGGGGCTACCAGTCTGGAGGTGTGCGCATCCTTTATGAATATGGAAACACTACCGCCCTTGGAGCTTTGGTTCAAGTTCTGGGGCCGAAAAGTATGGAATGAGTTGTAGCCTGGTAGTGCAGGGGTGCTTTCAGCTGCCTTGAACCAGGTCTCTGTTACAGCACAAATGTCGATGTTCTCCATTTTAAGGAGTACTTCGAGCAAGTGCATTTTGAGATTTAGACTTCTAGCATTGACCCTCAAATTGCATTTGTTTGTAGCTGTTACAGTGGTAATTTGGTCTTTGGAACACCACCTAAAAAGGCACTATATGGGTGGCAAGAACTTCGGCCAGTATTCAGAAGCCCAGCGGTGACAGATGCAGGCTATCTCTGCAAAGCATCGAGGTCTGTCAGTCATATCATCCCCTGCAGACAGATACTGGATACCTTTAGAATGACACCAGAAACTTAGCCAATTGTTGAAATCAATCATTTTCTGCTTGTACTGTGGTATCATTCAGGGTGATGGTAGGATGCTGCTCAGGGCTAGGGTCATACCCACCTGGGCTACATAATCCGAGAGCTCCTCCATGTTTCTTTTCATGCAGTCCAGGGAGGTACGTTTCAGGTCATTCATACCCACATGTACAATGACAGAGTCATATTTGTACCTATTGTTGAGGGACCAGAGTGCGTGTGTTATGTGGCAGATCCTGGCACATGACAGGCAGCTGACTGTTACTTTCTCCTTATTCAACCTTGTGATTGGGACATCAGTGTGCCTCACTATCGAGTCAGCTATGACTAGTGTGTTGGCTGTGCTGTTTTGCCTCAGGGGCTTTGGTTGAGTGGCACACTGTTTAGGAGAGTTATGTGTCTCGTGATTAGTGTTGTGTTGTGGTGGTCAAGTGTGTTTCTGCCTTGGAGGTCTCTGCTGTTTGGTTAGATTTTTATTGAGAGCCTCCATGAAGGTGGGTGTGTGGTTTGTGTTTTATGTGAAGGCAATGCTAGTGTGTGTTCTGGAGGGCTATGTGTTCCATGTGTTTTTTTGCAAGTGTTGACCTTCTCCTCTTGACCAGCTATTCTGGTCTTGGCTGGAGAGTGTGTGTGGATTCCAGTTTGGATATATAAGTGCATCTCTCACAAGTCTGAGTGTTGGGGGGTAAGAGGAGAGGGGTGTCATTGTACATGAGGCAGTTGCTACATTGCCTCAGGATGCCCAAGTTCACCAAATTAATAGGAGAAAGCACAGGGAACTGACCTTTAGACATGCCTGGAGGGGTAGGCATTAATAAGTACTGGAGCTGTTTCCTTGTAGAACATTTAGTGCTGGTAGCATTTTTGCATACTACAATAATTGCTACAAGAAGTCTGGTAAAGTGCTAAATTAACAAGCTAGTAAAAGTGAATATCCCCTACCTTTCTTCTTTTATTTTCACAACTTTTTTTTACTACCCTCTTACACCTCTATCCCTTTTTCTCCCATAAAAGCTTAATTAAACTGATATTATCAATGATCAAAGAAGGGTAACACAAGGATGCAAATACTGTATAGTTTGAATATACTACATTATGCTTATGATGTAATACTCAATAAAGATTATTCTACTTACTTGGGTATCTTCTATTCATTTTGCTTCATTTGTATAAATCTAACAGACTGTCATCACTTCATTTTTAACATTTATTTACTTTCCTGGGCAAAGCCTGAAAATGGTCCATGCAGATCAGCATTCTATTGTGGTTAGCAAAGATAAATAAAATAAAATAAAATAAATCCTATCTTTGCATGTATTTTATTTATACCTGTTTAAATTTTATTATCTTTCAATTTCTTTATTTCACATTAGTAAATATTTTTGGGGATTCATTAACATTGCGGCCATGCTAACATAATTTAGCACTATGACCAGCATTGCTAATCACACATACATATAGCCAAGACACACAGCACAACAAAGGACATCTCCTTGAGCCCACAGTGCAGGTTCATGGTCATAGAGTGGTAATCTACTTCATGGCCATATCTAAGTATGTGTTGCAAACAAACAAGTGTGCATGACAAACCAAATAATCTGAAACAAGTACATGCATAAAGATTTGTTCTAAGGATGTAGTCAACATCATCAGTTAATCAACAAGAAATCATGAGTAAGGGAGAGCCTAGCAACAAACAGAGATGGAAGGATGGAGTGGAGGTTATTGCAAACATCAAGGTGAGGCTGATTTTCAACTACAAAGTGACATGCATAACCAGTCATGAAAAGGTTTGGCATTAAAAATGTGTAGGACAAGGCAGCCATTTAAGACTGTTAAAATTATACATGGGCACACCTTTCAACCTCTAAATGCAGGAATACTGGACAAACATGCAAATAATGTGGGGACAAAGGCACATAATTAGGGACAAATTGTAACTAGTGCTCTTATAGATTGTGAAAGTAGATAGAATACCAGTTGTGGCAGTAGCATGTATTTTCTGAAAGGTAGAAAGAATAAAACCCAAAGGTCTGTCATTACTGACTGCAGTTCATAAGGATATGCCAGACATTCACAAATGTCAGGAGGAACAGCATATAACTATGATGCAAAACATGGACAAGCTGTGACACTCAGGACAGGTAAGAATTATGTACATGGGAGATGTGGTGTATGACAGTAAACCAGTAGTGTAATGCAACAGCATGTACATACCTAACAACAATGGAGTGTGAGTCATGTACTCATAAAATACCAAGAACCTAGTTTAAAAATGGAAGGTTTGTCCTGAGGTAGGCCAGTACAGCACAGCAGTCCACATGCCAGTATATCCACTTCGTAGGTAAGGGGAGACACTGCAGATGTCATATCACAATGGATCATAAAGCAAATTACTGTGAAATGTTTCACATGTGCATGTGGATTGCAATAAAATGGAGCATGTAACAGACTTTAAGGGGAGTGAACTCAGAACTTCCACACTACAATTTACCATACAAACACCTTAACAATGGCAGCCAGTGAAGCAGTCATAATGTAACATCCTCACAAGACATCATATGTGCGTAAAAGTACAAGAGTCATTTAAACTAGCTATTAATAACACTTACCTCTCCAATGGCCATCGCAGCAGTGGCATAATAATCCAGATAAATAAATTATGTTGCAACAATGTCAATGCAACCATCATATTGGAGTCAAGCAAGACAGGACAACTAATATTCTGGGGAATTTAGCACATGACAGCAGTAAAACACAAGACTGGGGTGACATTGAACCCATACCAATGTCACTGGCATGTTCCAGACCACTGTTGTAGCACAGCATGCTACCGATGCACTAGGGTTAAAGGTAAGCAGAATAATGCAGTTCTAGGGTACAGAACAGATGCTATCAGGCAAACAGAATGTACATGCTTGTTTGAATCGCTGACTTTGTTAAAGAATATATTCTTGGGAATAGATTACTAGCAGGGCACCCTAACAAAATACTCAGGAAGGATGCTACAGCCAATTATATTTCAGAAAAATAGACTACCTGATATCAGGCAAACAAAATGCATATTACTTCTTGACATCCTGATCTGGTCTAATGAGAGACTCATCAGAAGAGGATATTAGCAAGTCATGCTAACAGAGTAATCAGTTACAAGATGGCTGCCAAATGTATTTCATGGGGATAATCTACCTGATATCAGGCAAAAAAAATGCATATTCCTGGGTTTGAACTCCTGATTTGGTTCAAGGATAGATTCACCTGAAAAGGATATAAGCAAGGCATGCTAATAGAGTACTCAAGAAAAAGGTGACTGCCAAATGCATTTTAGAGGAACAAACTTGGTGATATCAACAACACAATGCAGTTACCTAATTTCCAACTCATTGCCTTTGACATAAATGCAGGTTCATGGACACGTCTATAATATACCTCAACAAGATGTGCTCTAAGGAGATAGGAATACACCTATACACGTACAGTTAAAAAAAGACGTGCAATGTAAAATGTACAGAGAAAACTTATATAATACAAGTGGGGAGTGAATGCCATCACCCAGTGCATTTCAGGCACTCTCATCATGCTGCCTGAGTTTTATGTTTACGTGGCATTATTACTATATAATTAAGACAGTTGTCAGCATCCAATAAGTGAGATCAGCAGAGATTTGGATCCTGTCTGCCTAACTTGTGATCCCCCAAGTTGTGCACTACCTAATGATACCATGAAATAAATTATACCATTCTTTTCAGTACTGACACATACTGAGGAAGGTCATCAACAGTGTGTTTAAATTAATATGGCAACGGTTAAAAGTGAGTACAACATCTAGAGGATCAAACCCCACCCCCTGTGAAAATGTCATATCTCGGGAGACTTTGTCACATCTGTGAAGCAAGTCTATTGCCTATCAGCAATTGGTTCACATACTGCTGCAACATCCACCACACTGGATTCAACCCCCTTCCTACTCAACTCATGTTTGCATGCAATGTATCTTAGTTACTGACACCACAGAGCTATTTGTACAACAGTTGTCAGAAAGTAAATGGAGTCTGACAAAATAATGGAAGAATGACAAATGGCGATTCTCTAACAGAAAAGAGTAATCAATGCATCACAACTCTCAATATACCTTACAGACAATCTGAACATCACACCAGGGTTACAGTAAACTGTGGAAGCTGTCCTAATAAATATCCACGTGTGCCTGCATCACTATTATTTTCCTCTGCATGTGCCTGTATCACTATTATTTTCCTCTGCATGTGTCTGTATCACTATTATTTTCCTCTGCATGTGTCTGTGTCACTATTATTTTCCTCTGCATGTGTCTGTATCACTATTATTTTCCTCTGCATGTGCCTGCATCACTATTATTTTCCTCTGCATGTGCCTGTATCACTATTATTTTCCTCTGCATGTGTCTGTATCACTATTATTTTCCTCTGCATGTGCCTGTATCACTGTTATTTTCCTCTGCATGTGCCTGTATCACTATTATTTTCCTCTGCATGTGCCTGTATCACTATTATTTTCCTCTGCATGTGCCTGTATCACTATTATTTTCCTCTGCATGTGCCTGTATCACTACTATTTTCCTCTGCATGTGTCTGTATCACTATTATTTTCCTCTACATGTGTCTGTGTCACTATTATTTTCCTCTGCATGTGCCCGTATCACTATTATTTTCCTCTGCATGTGCCTGTATCACTATTATTTTCATCTGCTCATTAATTCTGAGTTCCACTGGGTAATGGTCAGCAGAGCTGTGTGACCAAGGGCAAAATTCTCAGCAGTTTTTGCCTTAGGATAAAAAAAGAGAATAACTATTTCTCAACACTGAATAGCGATGATGTTTTGTGCTGTCATGCAATGGAAGATATAAACAATGTGTATGCATTCTGAAATTGAACATGTTTACAAGATAGCACAGTACTCAGGTGATCAAAACCCTCCAGACATGAAATCCCATGATAAGGTCATTCTTGCATATCATCAACTGCTGTTACAATGTATAGCTCACCAGGTTTGAGCACCTCTAATTTAACCCATATTCTCTAGACCTGTGCACTAGTTACTAATGCCAGAGCAGAAGTCATAGTCAGGAAAGCAAACAGTTGAAGGGATAACATGGCCAGTGTGTTTGAATGCACATGACCTCCCCTAAAAGAGTATTAGTCAATGAAATAGCTACACCCAATGATTGCAGTGCAATAGCACTGATCTTTGAAATTGCTGCACCTAGGTTTACATTGTCTTACTTACTGAGAGACACAAAGTCATAAAATACCAGGATCTGCAGGCAGAAATGAGGGCAGTGTGGATGAAGGATACCCAAACAGTCCCAATAGTATTAGGAGTAATGGGTTTCATAAAAAATAATTTATGGTCATGTGGATATACTACCAATATATGTAACTCCATATGAATTGCAGAAGGAGTCAATTCTGGTCACATTGCGAGTGCTGCAAAGAGCACTTTTGGTTAACATTAAAGACTGACACAATACTAAACTCATGAACATTAATTATACTTTGACGTAGGAATGGGGTCCATTCCCTTCATGATATTAGAAACCCAAAAGACTTGGACAAATTAAGTTGAGAGTAAAAGACTTTGTAGAATCAAAACCCTCATCACTTCTGCTGAGTAAGCCATTCCTTTATGTCATCAATTTCTTTTAATGCATACTGATTCAAGATACAAACTGCTCTATTTCAACACCTACCCATCTAATTCATACTCCCTGGACCTGTGCGATATTTACTGATGCTACAGACGAAATCACAACACAACTATTAGAAAGTAGGCACTTGAAGGGATAACATGACCAGAGTATTTGAATGCACATGGTCTCCCACAAAAAGGATTATATTGCTCGGGGATCAAAACCTTCCACCTCAGAAAGCATTACACCTAAGAAGAATTTCACACATCACATCACATCTTTTGAGTAAGCTATTCCTGCATGTCTTTAATTTCAATTTTTTTACACACTGGTACAGGGTACACATGAATGGATTGAACACCTGACTGTTCACATCACATTCTCTACACACATGCTCATAGTTCAGCTATCAGAAAGCACATAGTTGATGGGAGTGTTACGTCTTTATGGAAGATAGATCAATGCACATTCTAAAACAGACACCAGTAATTAATGAATCACAAGCCACAACACACTGTATCAACAATTTGAACATCACATCAGTGAAAGCATACAGGCTTTTACAGTTATCATAATGCCTTCTTTTACTAATATCGTTATTGCTTTCTGTTACATGTCGAAGCTAACCATATTCACACAAAAATTAGGTTCATAGGTTCATAGGCTGGCACTAAGGCTATCAGCCCTAGGGCCTGTACAAGCCTTGCCATAACAATTCCTTGGCTATTTCTTCCCACAATATTTACTTCCCTGGACCCCTGTCTAGCAAGGCAATTGATGTGATCCCCGGGGTGAATTTCCTATCTCCCATCCAATTGTCAAGGTTCCTTTTGAAGAGGGCCAAAGAGGCGCTCTGCTTGACATGTATGGGCAGTCTATTCCAGAGTCTGGGAAATCTCTGGGTCAGGAACTATCCCTTCAGCATGTTTTGTTCATTGTGATGACAAGGTTTAGATAACTGGAGCATGTTGCTCTGAGGGATTGGGATTTCTTTAATTGTAGCCTGTCCAACAGCTTTGGGTTTGACATGGCCTTGTATGTTAAGCACAGATCACCTCTGAGTAGACGATATGTGACAGAGTATAGCTGGAGTTTTTTTAGATGGTCAGTATAGGGCATCTGCTTTAGGCTTGTGATTGTTTTAGTGAGGTATTTCTGCGGCCTTTCCAGTTGTTGCAGATGTCTTGAGAGGTACAGACCAAATGGAGTGTTGTATTCTATAATGGGTCTAATGAGGGTGAGTACAGTGGGACAATGACCTCCTTTTTCCTAGATGAAAAGCCCTTAGTGATGAGGTGCACCACATAGAAGGATTTCCTGACTGTTGTGGTGATGTGGTTATCGAAGGTCAGATCACTGTCCACCTGTGTCCCTAAGTCTCTTATCACACTTTTGGTGTTTAGTGTACTGCCACCTATGTGGTAATTCATGGGTGCATGTTTTTTCCCAAAGGGGGATAACTATACATTTCTTGGCACTGAGCTTGAGCCCATGATTCTGGCACCAAGCATCTGTTTCTGTAAGGTCCTTTTGTAGAATATCCACATCATTTGGGGATTCAGTAATGGCTCCCAGTTTGCAGTCATCTGTGAACTTTGTTAGCCAGAGTCCCTTAGTGTTGGCCTGTACTTCAGAGAAGTAGATGTCAAACAAGAGCAGTCCCAGGACTGAACCCTGAGGTACTCCACTTGTCACTTGTCTGGATCTGGATTTGGAGTCGGCTACTTTTACAGTGTGGATTCTGTTAGTAAGCCAGTTGACAACCCATCGAGTGACATTAGGATTAATGCCCAGCTTAGTAAGTTTATCTATGATTCCAGTGTGGGGGATGGTGTTGAAGGCCTTGGCGAGGTCCAGATTGGCTGTGTGGACTGCCTTACCCTCATCCACAGCTCTGGAGACTGATTCAATGAAGTCAATCAGGTTCAGGAGACAAGATTGGCCCTTCATGAACCCAAAATGGGTGGGATCCAGTGTTTGAAGGTTGCCAATGTCTTTGTTTATAAGTTCCATGGCCTTGCAGATCAGGCTCATCAGACTGATGGGGCAGTAGTTCCCAGGATCCAAGGTGGATCCCCCTTTGTGGAGTGGGATAACTGTAGCTGTGCACCACTCAGTGGGCATGAAGCCTGAGGTGTGGCTATGATTAAACATGACACTTAGGTGAGGTGCCAGTTCATTTTGTAGTTCGTGTAGTACACAGCCCAGGATGTCATCTGGTCCCATGGATGCTGTATTCTTAGCTTTGGAGAGTGTGTTTTTTACCTGTGTGGCTGTTATTACCAGATTTTGGCAAACTTTTGGTATTGAGATGGGCCCTTTAGGGGGTGAGAGGGGGGTGAAGTTGGCACTGAATCAATCTGCCAGAATATTGGCAATATCCTTGGGATCAGTATATTTAATGCCATTTTGTTGTAGCTCGGACCAGATCTGAGCATTGCCATTTAGATTCTTGACATAGCTATAGAATGCCTTTTGGCTGTCTTTGGAATCTTTGGCAATTTTATTTTTGTAACTAGCTTTGAAGGATTTTATGAGGGATCTCAGCTTCTTACTGAGACTGGTAAGAGAGTTTTTTGCATCCTGGGATTTTCATCTTTTCTGCAACAGTTTCTTCCTTTTGTTGTAAAGTTTGTTTATGGCAGGGGACCACCAGATTGGATTCCCTTTTTTGGAGGAGAGCTTTTTTTTTCTATTTGAGATGGCACGATTTATGCACGAGTGGATGTGCTTGTACAGTGCCTTAGTGTAGGATTCAGCAGTCGAACTTTCAGTTCCTGTCTGCATGGGTGTCATGAAGTTTGTCACTTCTGACTTGAGTAGCATGACGTTGGCTTTGGAGAAGTTTTTTATGGAGGTTTCCTTACTGGGAGGTGGGGGAGGGATGTGGATGTCAAGGGCAATTAGCTTATGGTCAGACCTGACCAATGAGGGGGTGACCATAGGTGTGGAGCATCTATTTCCCATGTTGGTAATGACCAGGCTTAGGATATTGGAACCCCTGGTGGGACTATGGATTAGTTGATCCAGGGCATTGGAATTTATGAATTCCAAGAACTGTTGGGAAAAGATGTTGGTACATGAGTATTTTTCCCAGTTAATGGCAGGGTAGTTGAAATCACCCAGTATTAGGGTGTTTGGTTGTATCTTAATATTTTCCAGTGTGTTTAGAAAGATGTAGCAAGAATCCTGGGGCATGGTAGGGGATCTGTAGCAAGCTACAGTTTGGATTGCAGTATTACCTAGTGTTAGTTACACACCTGGAGAATTTCAGATGCATTGAGTTGGGCAACTAGCCTGGTGGTGTGAATAACCTTGGTGAATATGGACACCCTCCACCTTTAGTGTTTTGGTCCTGGTTAGCTGGCCAAAAATTAGCATATGAATGTGTCTGAAGGCAAGTTCTGATCTGCTTTTGTCATACATTACATGTAAGTAGTGGACCTGCTTGATGCCAAGCATCACACAATGGTAAAAGCAGAAGTAATTTAATGCCCCTTACAAAACTCTTATGTCCATGAGGTGAAATGATACATGTCAATTTAGATGCTTTGTTGTTGTAGGGTGTATAAGCATGCAAGACTGATTGTATGTACAATTTACTGGAACAGAAGTCATAATTGAGTAATTGATATTCTTCACAACAATGCTGTATCATGAGAAATAACAGAAAGACTTCCACCGTCATGTGTACAGCAAGTCATAGGTGAAGGAAGTGTTCAGAATGGAAATCATAGGAACATAGGATCGTAGGAGATTACTAAGCTAATGGTCCCAGGGCTCTTAAATGCCTGGACAAGTTCAACCCATGTTCCCAAGGGTGTCTGGTTCAACCAGACACTAAAATTCGCATCTATTGCTCCTGTCCAAGAGGGACACATTTGGTACCCCCAGGGAGAATTTCCACTTACGCAGTGAGTTGTCCAAATTATGCATAAATAGGGCCAATGAGGGGCTTTGTTTAACATGAATAAGAAGATTGTTCCAAAGGTGGGGACAAACTCTGTGAGACAAATCTGTCTCTCCAGCAAGCTCTGTTGATGACACATACCAGGTTAAGGTCCTTTGAGAGACTGACTCATGTGCCATTTGACTTGTGGATGTGCAGCTTTTCCATTAAAGCTGGCTGGTCAGAGATTGCTGTTATGCAAGGTACAGGTCACCTGTGAGCAGTCTACACAACACAGAGTAAAGTGACAATGATTTCAGTCTGT
Organism: Protopterus annectens; assembly: GCF_019279795.1. Lineage (NCBI taxonomy): Eukaryota > Metazoa > Chordata > Ceratodontiformes > Protopteridae > Protopterus > Protopterus annectens. The sequence continues at coordinate 1,985,873,849 of NC_056728.1, read as the reverse complement.
CCACATAAGATGGATCTTGAAGATCCTGAATTTTCTTTGTAAGGAACCTTTGTGGTCTCTTCAATTGCTGCAGGTGTTTGCAAAGGAACATACCGAAGGGAGAATTTATTTCAGTACTGGCCTGATGAGGGAAGAGTAGAGGGGGGGGTTATAGACTTTTTTTTCTGCAGGCAATGTCCTTACATATGAGATGAGCAATATAAAATGCCCTTCTTACCGCTGTAGAAACATGGTGATTAAAGTTAAGGTTGTTGTCAACCTGTGTGCCAGGATCTCTCACCACTGACTGTATGCTTAGGGTATTGCTATTGATGTGGTAGTTTGCAGGAACATCACCCTTGCTGAAAAGGATGATAATGCATTTTTTTACATTAAGTTTAAGACCATGATTTTGGCACCAGTCATTAGTCTGAGTAAGACCTTCATTCAGGATGTTGACATCGTTAGGGGTTTCAGTGATAGGTCCCAGTTTGCAGTCATCAGCAAACTTTGTCAGTCACAGTCCTTTAGTTTTAGACTGTACTTCAGAAAAGTAGATTTCAAACAGTAAGAGTCCCAGAACTGATCCCAGTGGAACACCACTGGTTACGAGTCTGCTGGAGGAGGTGGAGTCCCCTATTTTAGAGGAGGTGGAGTCCACTATTTTGACCAAATGAGTTCTATTAGTGAGCCAGTTCACAACCCACCTGACAATATATGGGTTGATACTCAGCTGGGTGAGTTTATCAATGATAAAATAACAACTTGACTGCTCTCTCAACACTGCTTTATTAAAAGTCTTAGCGCCTCGACCAAAAGCCTTCCAAGAGTAAAAAGCACATAACATACAGTCATTTAAATATTGAATTTACCCCAATTAAAAATGATTCAATTAAATAACTTATTTCCAGTCACACTCTTTATTATGACCAAACAGCTCCAAAGAATTATATTTTAAAATAAATAAGTTTTCCTTTTGTAATAATTTAATCTTAATATCAACACATTCACCTACAAATAAATTAACTTTCTTCAACACACATCCCTTTAAGCAATCTGGTTTAGCAACATGGAAATCTACAAAATGTGTTCCCAAAGGACTATCTAACATTTTATTTTTGATATCTCTAATGTGTTCTTGGAAACATATTTTAAAAGACTGACCTGTCTCCCCAATATAAAATAAACCACAAGTGCATTTTAATGCATATCTCACCTCTTTAGTGTTGCATGTATAGCTTCCAATTAAATAAACCCTAGCACCATTAATCTCAGGAAAAGATCTTACTATATATTTACAAATGGAACATTCATTACAAGCAACAGTGGCCATGTTTAAAGAAATATCACTACTTAAGGATGCCTCTGGTGATAAAAAATATATTTATCACCATAGCAGCTAAATTTCTACCGCTTTTATAAGAAATTTTTACATAATTCTGTAATAAACTCACTAAATTTTTGTCCCTAATTAGCATAAGCCAGTGTTGCTTTACTTCTCTAACTATGTGTTCAGTCAAGGTGTTATATATTATAACAAAATATACTTCTTTCTTCTTATTATTATTTCTATTATGTTGTTTCTTTCCACCATTTGTTTTCAAGAACCAAAAATATGAATTTTTATTCATAGTAGAAGTACTAAATTGCTTTTACAGCACTTTTAACTTAAATTCCATCACCATTTTTCTATCATATCCCCTTTTAATAAACATGTCCACCGCATTTTGTATCTCAAAAAGCATTATATTGACTACACAGCCTATTAACTCTTAAAAACTCATTATACAGTAACACAGACATTAAATGTGGGGGATGACAACTTTTGCCATATAGGAGCAAGTTGCCACCATTCTGTTTCCTATGTATAGCTGTGCAAAGACCTTTACCTATATCACCTAACAAATCAATGTCAAGGAAGGTTACCTGTTTTCCTATTTGTATTCCATTAAATTCCATGCCAAAATGATTCACCTGCATATCTTGTATGAAAGGCTGAGCTTCAGATATATCACCATCACATAAAAAATTAGATTGTCAATAAATCTAAAATATTGTCCCACTTGTGACAACAAAGAGTGGCTATATATAATCATTCTCAAATTTAGCCATCACAATACTGGCATACATGGGGGCAAATGCTGCCCCCCATGGCCATACCCTGTATAATTGGTGAAAAATCTCTCCATTAAAACAAAATAGTTGTTTTGAAGACAAAAAAACAACTAATTCTATAAAGTAATGTGACAAAGGAGTGTGGGTTTTCTCCAGCTGCTACGGTTTCCTCTCACATCCCAAAGACACGCTGCAGGTGGATAGGACACTCTAAATTGGCCCTAGGTGTCAGTACATAGGTGTGTGCCTTCTGTGGAAGCTTGGTCACCGGGATGGCAACTCGACACCATAAAACTCCACTGCCAATCATGAGCGGACAAGGTGATCCGTTGTGGCGACCCCTAACCGGGAAAAGCTGAAAGAAGAAGTGTGCCAAAGGAATATCACCTAAAAAATAAAATAGCGCTTGAACTCCAATATTATGTTTTATATTAGTATACAAACTTTTTACATCTAAGCACAGCCAATACATCATATCTTTCCAAACTACATTTTTAATTTTATCTAAAAAGTCCTGACTATCCCTTATATATGAAGGAATCTTAATCACATAAGGTTTCAAAAATTCATGTAAAAATGCACATATTTTTAAAAAAATATTTTTCTGCAGAGAAAATAGGTCAGCCACTTAAATTGTTAATAACTTTGTGTGTCTTTGGCAAGCAATAAAACAATGCTATATGTATATTATTAGTACTAAACCTTTTATCTAAATCTTGCTTTGTAAAATATCCAAAACGTAAACATTTCTTTAACAAATTTAGATATTCTTCTATTGCTACATAATATCTATCCACATCACATTTCTCATAAACATCAATATTATTCAAATGCGTATAATACATTTCAGCATTGTTTTTCAGAGTTTATCGATGATACCTGAGTGGGGGATTGTGTCAAAGGCCTTGGCTAAGTCTAGGTAGGCCGTATGCACAGATTTTATCTTGTCTAAGACTTGGGTGACTGTCTTGAAGAAGACCACCTAGTTTAACAGGCATGATCTCTCCTTAAAAAAAACAAACTGGGTGGGGTCGAGAATTTGGATATTTCCTATATCTTTGTTAATAAGGTACATGGAGATTCAGTCCTTGGTCTTGCAGATAAGGCTGGTCAGGCTAATGGGTCTATAGTTCCTAGGGTTCATGGATGCACCCCCTATGTGCAAAGGGAGGCTATTTGCCATTCTACTGGGATGAAGCCAGTACTTAAGCTGTGATTGAAAAGCCTGCTCAATGGTGATGCTATTTTCTGTTTTAACCCATGTAGAACACAGCCTGAGATGTTGTCTGGTCCCATAGAGGCTGTGTTTTTGGCCTTGGAGAGGGCATTTAAGACCTGCTCCTTGGAAATACTGGGTGGGGGACAGGTGCTAGGCATGCTTTGGGGTATATGTGGGGGGGACAGAGAAGCAAAGTTTTCACTGAACCTGTCTGTCAGCATGTTTGCTATATCCACAGGTTCTATATATGTAGTACCATTAACTACCAGTTCAGTGCAGATCTGGGCCTTACCTTTGAGGTTACAGATGTAACTAAAGAATGCCTTGTGGTTATCCTTAGTTAGGGAAGCAATTTCGGTTTGTAGCTAGCTTTGGAGGACTTCACTAGAAGTCTTATTTGCTTGGTTAAGTTGAGGAGGGAGTGTTTCCAGTTTTTAGACCGTTCCTTCCTACTCTTAGACAGCGATTTCTTTTTCCTGTTGTATAGCCTATTAGTTAGTAGTTGTCCACCAGGCAGGTTTATTTTTCCTTGAAGATCTTGCATTGGTTCTATCAGGTATGGCATTGTCAATACAATTGTACAGGTTCTTGTATAAAGCATTGATGTATAACTCAGAATAGGTGTCTGTTCCATCAGTGGGGGAAAGGACTATGAAGCTATACGTGCCATCATGTAAGAGGTTGTAACTGGCCTTGAAGAAGTTTTTAGTGTAATTGTTGCTAAGGGGTGGGTCTTGTGTTATAGTTACTTCTAGAAAAACTGATTTGTGGTCAGATCTCACCAGGGATGATGATATAGGGATCATATAGGTGATGATATAGGGACTTGACAGGATGTTGGCAAGTGACAGGGACATGTGTAACACAGTTGCCAGTAAATGCTCCGTGTTTATTAGTGACAAGTGGTTGTGAAGCATAGTGTCTGCAGAATAATACCAAAGCATGAATACAACTGATGTCAATATTCCAGGCACTCATATCAGTCTAGAACTGTGGTTTTAAGTGCACATGCCCAATGGTATAATAGTCGCCCTTAGTGACATGCAGCAGTGCGCTGATTACAGTGGAATGGACTACTCATATCATGGATACTCTGAGCCAGTAAAGCATTTACAGGTAACACAGACAGCTGCCATTACTTTCAGTCAGTTGGACTCACTTACCAAATCTCAATGATGCCAATCCCAGATGTGAGACTACTGGCAAAGTCGTAGCATATGCGTAGGAATTTTCTCAGTTACTGCCGTAGGTCAATAACTAGCAGTACATTCGGCTTCTTAATGACAAAATTCATACAAATGCTGAGTACAGAAACAGATATTTCTGTTTAAAAGCCACCTATAGCCATGAGGATGAGAAATGCTAATATTATCTGATCAGATTACAGATGTGCAGTTTGGTGATATGACAGAGATGAAAACGGGGAACAACCAGAAGGAAGCACACTAGATGAGTAATTTGTGAATTAGCAGGATGAAGGTGGGAATAGGACTCTATCTATTCACATTTTCACAAGGTAAGAATATATATGTATAAGGAACATAGTTTTGGAGACTTGCATTATAAATGGCACATGAGAAAAACTTAACAGTGGTGTGTGACCAATATAACTAAATCAAGTGTGTGATGCCCACATGTAGGCAAAGTAGAGAGTTATATATGGGACATAATTTTTTGTGGGACAGGTGCCCTTTTTATTTTTTCTGAGAGAGAAGAACATAGTGGAAGAAAGTTTAGGATATCAGATGTAGGTATTTAGGGTAGGGTAGGGTAGGTAGCAGGGGCAGGCATACAGGACATACATAACAGAAATGGACAAAGATGGACTCAAGACAGAGGGGAACAGATGATGGAGGATAGATATGGGTTTTTGGAGACACATTCAATTCCAGCATGAACACAGTGGGAAATAAGTCCTCCTCCTTGGAATTGTTACCACTGTCTCCTGCACCAGAAACCTCAGGTAGTGATGGATGGGTCAGCAATTTAGTAATTGGTCGCAGAATTTTCTCTATACATCAAATTTGGGCACTGAGGCCCATGTCCATTACCCCCCCCCACCCATCCTGACAGTGCCTGTTGGGTGATATAATCACCAACTCCACATGCACTACTCTTGATGGGTACCAGTACACCAATTCCTGGGGCAAAGCTACCTGACCCAGGTGGTGGAAATAGGGTAAAGGTTGTGGAGGTAATGGTGGCAGGTTTTTGTCCACAATTTCTGTGTGTCTCTCTGCTGCTGGTGGTGGTTGTGTCACAGCCACTTGTGGAGGGATGTCTGTCCGAGCCACTATGGTCAATCTAATTGTCTAGACTAGTAGAATGTTAGATGGAGCAGTAATGGACATTGCAATTAAATAAGATGCAGAAAAATGTTTGAAAGGATATTAAGAAAAAGGCTGGGGGGAGAAATATTTTTTTTATTTTTAAGTTCACAGTTATTACACATTCCAGATACTTTGTTATGAATATTTTGTTAGTTAGTTAGTTAGTTAGTTAGTTAGTTAGTTAGTTAGTTAGTTAATTGTCTTTGTTTACTGGGAAAAACTGACTGGCTAATACCCATTTTCAGCGGAGGCCCAGAGAGAAAATTTCCATTTGCTTACATTGCATTATACTAAGTTCCAGTTAAACACAGAGTAGTTACATTTGTACACAAACAGTAGTTACATTTATACATTCTAGGATTTTACAGGGGTGGAAGTTACTAAAGAGAATATATATGTATAAGGAACTTAGTTTTGGAGACTTGCATAATAAATGGCACATGAGAAAAACTTAACAGTGGTGTGCAACTTAATGGATTGTACAGACAGCAGTTATATGTAAAAATGGTTTTGTCATTTCTGTGAGAGCTTGAGAGTATTCTGTTTAAGGAGAGTATTTGGAGAGTACCATATGGTCAACACAAAATCTTAACCTTGTGGTGAGCATGAGGATTGGTTAAGATGTTGTTTAAGCAGTGGTTTAAAACTATTAAGTTTGTCGGAGAGTTTTGTTTGGTATACTATTCCAGAGTTTATCAATGTATTGGGAGCACAGCAAGTCTCCTGCAACATTATTTGACTTATTTGTAAGTAATAAGAATTTGCTAACAGAGTGGTGGTCCCTTTCTGGACAGTAGGGCAGTAATAAGTTTCATAGTGCAGGGCATTTTTCTGGATGATGAATGAGGTTGTGTGCTGCAGTTAGTTGTGAATATATTAGGTGATTGTGTAATTCAAGCTAGTTTAGTTGCTTTAAGCTATGACAATGATCGGTCCTATGAGGGAAATTGGTGGTAGATTTAGCTATTTTATTGTACTAGGAGGCAAGTTTCTTTCAGTTTGTTAGGACAGGAGTAGCATGTAAGACATTTGGTAATAAGAAGGTGGTGGACCAAGTTTTCTTGCAGTATCTGTAAGGAATCTATTGATCCTACAAAAGGGAGTCTAGTTTCTGATGTGTAGATTTAATGGCATGCAGTATATTTATTTATTTATTTATAGTTTGTTTGCCAGGATAGTCCAATGGGCCACGAGGAGCCCATTTTCAATGTTTCAAAAATTACAAATTACAGATTTAACATGAGTACGTTATTAGAGAAATGTAATGTGCACAAATGAAGCAAAATTAAACAAATAGAAAAACAAATATTAGTAGAGTGCACATATTAGTACAATGCAATAAGAGTAATACATACAGTCAAAGTTTTTAACAGTTTAACATATTAGCACAATGCAATAACAGAAACAGTCTAAATTTTTTAACACTTATGCAAATTCATGCAGTTAAATTCTAGGCTACTGAATTGTACCATTCTAGGAGTTATGCTAATTCCTAGAGTATATTATGGGTACAAAATAATGGGAGGCAATTGTGAATTATAGTTTATAGAGAGTAGCTATAGTGTAGGGAGATTATGTGGGTTAGGAGCAAGAGCATTCCCATAGTAAAGTTAGGTGTGTGTGAAGTAAGGTTTTGAATGAAGAGAGGCTGCTGGTGGTGCAGATGAGAGGTGGGAGGGAATTCCAGTGGCATGCTAGAGAGAAGGACATTAGATGTTTGCCTGGTGGATGGGCAGGTTTATGCAGTTCAATTAGATTTTGGGAATTAGATCTCAAAAGTCTATTTGGTTGGTGCATTTTAAAGGTGGTGGCAAGAGAGGGACACAGAGACGGGGTGAAAATAAGTTTGTATGCTTGGACAAGTTGAATATAGATGAGGTAATTGGACAGCTCAAGCCAATTCAGTTGGTGTAGGGCAGTGCAGTAATGGGAAGTTGATCTATGGCTGGTTGCAAATTTTGATATTTTATTATAGCATGAGGAGAGTTTAGTCTTGAGGGAGAATTGCAGGTTAGTAAAGACAGAAGCACCGTATAGGAGGGATGGGATGAGGTAAGTGTTGGCGAGGGTGAGCCTAGTGGGATAAGGTAAGTGGTGGCGAGGGTGAGCCTAGTGGAAAGAGAGATGTAACAGTTGTGGTGGTAAAGCATGCCTATTTTTTGTGTTTTTTTTATATTTACTTGTAGATGATTATCAAACTTTAGCTTGTCATCGATCAGGACTCCTAGTAGTTTAGCATTAGAGACTATGTTGAGAGGAGGAATGGTGACTGAAAATGAGGTTTTTATCTAGATGGTGGTTTTGGAAGCAGTAAATATCATGAGTTTAGTTTTAGTAGCATTGAGTGCTAGATGGTTGTCCAGCATCCATTGCTCAGTGGAGGAGAAGGCATCTTGGGTTAATTTTACTAGGGTGGGTATAGAACAGGCAGACAAGATTACTGTTGAATCATCGGCATATTGGATAAGGTTGGCATTTGGGATGGCTTGGTAGAAATCGTTAATGAATATATTGAATAGATGGGGGCCTAAAATTGAACCCTGGGGGACACCTGTGGAAGTATTGAGAAAAGGGGAGGTGGCTTTTTTCCATGTGACTGCTTGTTGCCTGTTTGAGAGGTAACTGGTAAACCAGTTAATAGAGACATGGAATAGATTTAGTTTGGAGAGTTTAGAGAAAAGAATGTTATGAGAGATAGTGTCAAATATCTTAAAGAGGTCAAGGAGAAGAGTGGACATGATGTGGCCAGTGTAACGAGCATTCAGCAATAGATCACTTTGTAAGAATGCAGATGGGAAGAGCTATACCTTCTGCAGCAACTTTTAAGAAATATGAGGGTATATCATCAGGAGCATTGGAGCTGGGTTTCAATGTTAGGTAAAAGTTTTTTTATGGTGGCTGTAGGGATGGGGTTGAAGGAGAAAGGAGGAGGTTGGGAGCAGGAGATGCTAGGGCAGGGAGGGATAGGTGGAAATAAGGGTCGGGAAGCCAAATGGGAAGTGAAGGATTATGTAAGTTTACTTATGGAATCAATAAAGAAAGTGTTAAAAGTGGGGGGCTAAGTCCAAGTCAGAGGCATCTGGATCAGGCAGGGGTTTTTTTTGCCAGGGTTGAGAAGAGAGGAGATTCCATGACAGAATTTTTTGGGGTTGGTGTTATGGTTGGTTTGCAATGTAGAGAAGTAGGCTTTGTGGTCTGAGATAATAAGTTTTTTTTACTTTATTATGAAGTGTTTTAAATTCATTAAGGGTGATGATAGTTTTATTTTTGGAGTAGCGTGTCCAGGCTTTATCCCAGAATCGCATGGCTAGTAAGGTATTTTTGGTTAGCGAAGGTACAGGATTGCTTCTTATGTGTTTTGTTTTCAGAGGGGCAAAGGAGTCAAGCAAGTTGAGAAAAGTTGAGTTATAGTAGGTAACAGCATTTTCTAAGGGAAGGGTTTTTAGTGGGTTCCAGTTCATTTTTTTAGTGCATTTGAGAATGTGCTAGGGTTAAAGTTTTTTAGATATCGAGGGAAGGTGTTGGTATGAGCTAGTTGTATGGAGGAGGGAAGACGGTGGACAAAAGTGGGGAAGTGGCTGCCTAATGGGTCAGACAGAGTGCTACTATCAGAGATGTAATGTGGATGAGAAACTAGAATCCAGTCCAAGGAGTGCTTCCAGTAAGGAAGTTCTTGGAAGGCATAGTTGTTGAGTTAAGCTGAGTGAAGTTGTACAAGTTTATATTAAGTGAGTTTGTAGGAGATTGAATTGTTGACCAGTTAATATTAATATCACCCAGGATTATAGTTTCATTAGTGATGTTGTTAGAGAACCAGGACAGAATATCTTCAAGGGTTGAGATATTGTGTCCAGCAGGGATATAAAGAGAGACTATGCATATAAGTTTACATTTGTTTATATGAAGTAGGGTTGGAATTAGCTCGGCCTTGCCATATTTGGGAATAGGTTTGGTTTAGGGGGATAACTAAGTGGGGTAATGAGTAGATGAGAGTGACCCCCCCTCCTTTTTATGTGTTCTATCTTTCCTAATTATGGAGTAGTTGGATGGTATTAGTTCAGAGTCTTTTATATGGGGTTTGAGCCAGGTTTCTGAGATGGCCAGAATCTTGGGTTGGTTATGGAGAAGCCAGGCATGGTGGTTAGGACTTTTGTTGCATATGATCTGAGCATTTAGAGCTGAGAAATGGATGGGTTTACTAGTTGTGGGAGGAAGATGGGATTGGGAGGTTGAGATGTATGAGGGAGAAGGGCCAGGGTTTGAGTGAATGTCGCCAGAGAGAAGGATAGAAATGAGATGGCAGAAGAGGTATTTGAGTTGATTGGTATGTAGTCTATGGGGTGTAAGCTTTATGGGGATGTGGCTAATATAGATGTGAGTAGAGTGTTTGGCATTAGGTAAGAGTTTGTAGGTGAAGAGCATACTACTATTGAAGGGGTAGAGACTGGGTGATATGCAGGCTGAAGAATATGTCTGCATCCTGAAGATTGAGTTAACTGTATGAAATGGGGGGTGGGTGATTTGCACTGAGAGGTTGGGTGAGATAGGTTAGGTAAGATATGGTAATAAGTAGTAGTATTTGAATTAAAAGTGAAAAAGCTTTTGTAGACATGATGACTATTCTGGATATAATGGGGAGTGGGTTTGGGATTAAGTAGATATTAGTAAAAAATTAAAGTATGGGTTTGGGTACCTGAGAAGGTAATACGAATAGTTTGTGTTAATGTGGTAGGAAGTTTTGGTGTAGGAGGGGTGGATTATAATGTCACATATTCAATGTTAGAAGTTATGTATGAGATGTTTGGAGTGTTTACTGGGTATGTTTCTGTTGGGTAGCTGCTACTGTGTGTGAGTGCAAATGTATTGTAGATAGGTAGCAATTTGTAATGGGAGGCATTTGTTATAATTACTTAAGCAGATTTGGTGTTTTGAACTCTGGTGGTAGGTGTGGCTTGGTCAATTTTAAATTACAGGTATTGGGGGCTGGTGGGATATGGGGCCAGGGTGGGGAGTGGACTGAGCCTGAGCGTAGCGAGTCTAATATGCAGGTCATATCTGAGACTGTCATTTATTACAACACCTATAAGTTTACTGTGAGTTATAGTTTTAATGACAGTATTATTTGCTGACTTTATGGTAAAATATTCTTTTGATTTTGGCAACTTTTTAACGTAAAAAGCATTAACTTTAGTTTTCTTGGGTTTGAGTAGGTTTGATTCTTTGAGCCAGGTTTCTACAGAGGAGAAATATTTTAAGGTAACATCTTGGAGCTTATTTATTGTTGAGGCTGCACATATTAATGCTGAGTCATCTGCATAGTGAACTAAACTAGCATGGTGAGTGGAAGTGTGAAGATCATTATTAAATATACTAAACAGGAGAGGAACCAGGATAGAGCCCTAAGGGACACCTGTAGTAACTGGTTGAAAAGATGAGTAGGTTTGTTGCCATTTAATGGCTTGTTGCCTTCTAGACAGGTAACTAAGAAACCACAACAAGGAGTATTCTGAAAGTCCTATTGAGGAGAGAAGTTGCTGGTGCAAGACAGTATCAAATGCCTTTGACAAGTCTAAGAGCATAGTAAACACAAGCAGACCACTGTTTCCATGCTGGTTTTTATACTGGAAAATGTAGTAGTGCAGTAGTGGTGCTGTGTTGGGGTCTAAAGCCATAGTGTGTTTCTGGGAGTAGGTTATTTGAGGTTAGGTATTACATATGCATATGGATGCATTTCTCTATCATTTTGGGTAGTGGGTGAGAGAATCGTTATTGGTCTGTAGTTATTAAACTCTATAGATCTGCTGCCTTTGTAGGATTTTTTCCACAGTGATGGAATGTATCTTTCTGCTATGGATCTATTAATTAGTATGGACACAGGGAAGGGTATGACTTCTTAATCCATTTTTAGGTAATCTGATGATAGTTGGTCTACAGCAACTAAAGTACTTTTTTGTTTAAGGAGCAACTTCATTATGAGTGAGGTAGGTACTGGACTAAAATTGGAGAGCTGTGGGTGGTTTTGATTAGACAGGGGTAGAGAGATGGGGCAGATGTATTAATGTCTAAGAGAGATAATATTGATTGTAGTAGGAATTAAACTGGGTGGGAATAGAATCTGTCATATTGTCTGTTTTTGGAGAGGGAGTGGTGATCTTGACAGGGTGGATTAGTTTATTTAGTGACGACCAAAAAGTTTTGGGTTATTTTTATTGTAGGTTGGTATAATATGCTTGTTATCCTGTTTGACACAGAGTTTTGCAATGTTTATAAGATGTCTAAATTGATGGAAGGCATTTTGAATTATATTTTTATACCAGTTTTTTGAGGTGTTATCCCTTTTTATCATGATTTTTTGTTTATTTTCTTAGCCATGGTGTGGCTTTGAACTTTACTTCTTTATTATGTACTGGTGCTAGATTATTTAAGCATCTGTACAAACATGTTACTAAAGTGTTCTACAGCAGTATCTAGTGGCAATGTTCTAAGTACATTCCAATTATATTGTTTAGTGCTTCATTGAAAATATCTTTGCTGAAATTGGTTATATTTTATATTTCATTATAGATAGTATGTTTATCTAGATTATGGTGAGTTTGAATGACATATGTTAGTATGTGGTCGCTTATGCTATCTGAGATGCAGCCTACTTATGTCGGTTAGTCTGGTTTGTTTGTGATAATCCAGTCTAATGTTGAGTGTCTCCCTGAAGTTTTATTGATTTTAGTAGATGTGGTTATTAATTGTCTGAAGTTGTACAAGTTTATTGATTCAGTGTGGATGGCAGAATTTATGAGTTGCCGGTCTATAATTAGTCTCAAACTATTATAGTTTCATGGCTAATTTGTTGGGATATTTGACGCAGGATACTTTCAGAAGTATCAGTGTTATTCCCTGGTGGTATATAAATTACTGCTAAACATATATTTTTTTCATATTGTTGATTTTTAGGTGTGTTGTCAGTAGTTCAGCATTGTTAAGTTTGGGTATTTCCTGTGGGAGTAAGGTAATGGTTAGGGAATTTTTATAGATGATTGCTACACCCCCCTGTGTGCTTGTTTTTTTTCTGTCATGCCTGAGTATATTGTATCCTGGGGGGAGACTTCATTATCCTTTATTTCTTTTTTTAACCAAGTTTTGCTAGCTATGACTAAATCAGGAGTATATGTGGCAAGGTAGGCATGTATGTCATGGATTTTATTGCGCATACGCCTTAGATTCATATTTATTAAGGTGAGTTTGGATTCTGTTTTTTGTTGAGATGTATTACGTGACTGGTTTATTTTGGGGATGGCAGTGATATTTGCCATTATGAAATGTTGAAGTGTTGAAAGTTAGGATGAAGATGTTTTACTGGTTCATCATTCTCCTTTCCATTTTAGATCTTCTTCCTCTAAAATTACAGACCTTTGCTTGATTATTTTTTTATATTCTTACAAATCTTCTGAATTTTATCAAATGTATTTCTGCATTTTCTAATATTCTTTAATTTGCTGTAGAGAATATTCGGATAATTGATAAGGCATGGACAGGCCACCATGGGGTCCTTGCTAATATTTGTTCCTCTTTGCCTATGTGCACACAGTGCTGTTGCTCTACTCCATCCTCCCTAATGAATCTCAGGACATCCACCATTGATATCTTTCCCTTTCCTCATGGCATGATAAATGAAAAGACAGTCTTTACTGATCTGTATGTCAGGCATAGGTCTCCATCAAGAAGAAAGTAAGACAGAAAAGATACAAGCTGTTGCAGTCTTTAACTATAAAGCAAGCATCGAAGCCTTTCTATACTACGCTTGAGGAATCCCTGTAAATGTTCCATTTAAACCACATGACATATCAAGAGGTTGTAAAACTGATAATAGTATTTTATATTTTGACTGATAAGAGCTGTATTAAGAAGGAGAATTAACATCGTTACATGGCTTTTAACTCCACAAAGAATCAGGTGGGCAATGTGATATACTTAGGTGATATTAGCTGCCATATAAATATTACAAATGATAATAATCTACAAGGTTTCCAAGGTCTTTTGAAATTTTGTCAAAGTTTAGTTGTTGCTTATTGCTAGGATTCAAAAATGTTTTTTTTTTCCAAATTCTAGAATGCAGTGGTATTTGATATTTAAGATTTTTTCTACTGCAACATTAATGTGTAACATTAGATGCCATTTGATAGGAGGTCATGCCAGTGGGATTAAGGTAATGCTCACAAGTTTGCAGTCATCTTCATATTTGGTGAGAAGTACACTAGAATCGGTTTTCAATTTGAAAATAAAATATTCCAGAAAGGACTGGCCCAAGCAGAGAACCTTGCTGGACTCCAGTTGTGATAGGGGATGGTGAGGTTAAAAGTCTTTTTTTTTTCCTTTTGCATATGATTATTAGCCATTTGTGGACCCATGTTATTGCAGTATAATTTACCCTAAGATCCATAAGATTATATATGAATCTGCCATGGAATATAGTGACAAATGTTTTAGCCAGTTTGAAGTAAGCTGCTCAACCAGATAAACCTTCAGTTAAGGTGACAGTTGCACTCTCAAAAAAGAAATTGTTAAAGTTAAGCTACAAAAGGCATTTTAGACAAAACTGTACTTGGCTAAGTCACAGAGAAGAAGGGCTCCCTTTGCTGCCTGTATAAGTTCCATAATGAGTCTCTCAATTATCCTGCACAATATACAAGTGAGGCAAATTGGCCTGTAGTTATTGGGGGTCTATAGATGGGCCTTCCTAGTGGAGTAAAACAATAGCCTCCTTTCAGGCATAAGGGATGTAGCCCATTATTCTGCTCTATTAAGAATATGTATAAGGGTGCATACAATGCTATGTTTGATTTCAGAAATTAGGTTTTCCAGTGTTGTTCCCAGAGAAATTACATTCCTTTTATATACTTTTTCATGCTTCAAACTATCAGTCCTACAACTCCATTTCAATTAACTGCACTTATATTTCTCTAGTATGGCAGTCTCTACTTTTGGTAGGCTATCATCTAAGCAGCCATCACAGCTTTTTTGAGTAGCATAGCTATAGTGCTTTAACCACTTCCAGCTGGTCATTACCAAGATGCTTGAAGATATGAAGATTTGTAATGCTTTCCCCTGTAAATGTGCACATTACAACACACACCCTTTGAAAGTTACCATGAACATATCTTGGCAGAGACTAAGTACATGTCCCAATTATTGCTGCCTTGAACCCACCCTACCTCCTATATGTATCTGCACTGCAGCAAGTTGGGCCAGGTCCCTCCTCCCAGAATGGGTTAGATAGCATTGGCCATTCACTCCCATTTACTCTTGTCTGAGCCCCCTCCCACCAAAGCCAATAATCATCCTTGAGTCATCTTAGGCGTGATCAGGGCTTTACATTATTATTACAGGTCCAGGCTAGACCTTGTGTCTCTACTATTCTGGATGTAGATTCACTGGCACCAAATTGTTGGTACACCTTTGTTGTCTGAAATTTCCTTAATGTCTATAAAAAGTGATACTGTTTTTTTTTTTCAAGAAAATTACATTCTTGTTTCTTCTGCATCATTTTCAGGTGTGGGTTTACAAATTCTCTTTTTTTAACAAGAAATATCTTTATCAAATTATCACTTATGACATAGACAATCATATATTTATATAAATGAAAACGAACAGTATTGTCAGTTTTACTTGCAAACATTATATATCACTTACAATCTATCCAGTCACTGTCAGTCAAACATTACATAGCTCATTCAAATCCTGCCTTCTTTTAAACCTTATTCCTGCTCTGTATGTATTGTTTCCACAATTCACATTTTTTTTTTCTATTTAATTTGCTCCTACTGTTTTCTAAAGATCCACTTTCCAGTTGTTTTATCTCTGTTACTATATTCACAACTTCTAGTACAGTTGGTTTAGACTTTGTTTTCCATTTTCTATTAATTGCTTTTATGCAGCCTATATAAGTAGACTCAGCAAGGCCTTGCTGTATCTAGGCAATTCTCATTCAGTATCATAGCTCTAAAAAATAATTTCCATAGTTATACCAATTTGCTCACCCAGTATTTTTGACAAAGTAGTCCAAGGGGAGTTTTTAAAGTCTGCCAACTCATTACACTCCCAGAAAAAATGTTCCCACATATCTCTTTCTTCCCCATCACACCTCCAATATTCACCATCTATCTGAGGAAAAAAATCTTTGAATTCTACTTGGGGTATAAACATACCTGTGTAAACTTTTCCAAGCAAAGATCCTAAATCTTCTAGACTTTGTTGCATATTTGAGAGACATACATATATTCCCTATTATTTCTTAGTGAATTGCTTATGCAGTCTCTCTTCTCAATCTAGTTAACAAATTCATGTCATGGTCACCACACTGACAGCAAGAATTACCATAAATTGTTTCTTTTTTTTTTTTTTCATTTAATAATTTTTTGATTTTATAACTACTGTTTAGGTAGAGTGCAGAATTTTCCACTATATTTATGCCTCATGGGGATACATTAATTGATTGCAATTGTTTAAAGTGTTAGAGAGTCCTGTGAGGAACTCACTCAGAGGTTACAAGTGTGTTATGGGGCTAATATATGGTTCCAGCGCTAGACACAAAATGATTGTACAGAGTACTATAGCTTCCATAGGAGGAAATCCTTAATGACAGTACTATCTGTTTGTTAGGCATTTTTTGTGTGTATGATAATATCACTATACTCTGCTAAGAGCATAAATGAGGTAAATGACATAATCTTTATGCAGTGCCTGTAGGAATGTTTGTCAGAATGATTTCCATTATACTTGCACCATTTGTCCACATGTTTAGCATTTGTTTAAGACAGTTATTGTTTAGGACATCTAGTAGTTTTGTCTCCTTCTTAATCTGCTATATTTTTTATTTGGTATAATTTCCCCAGTCAGTGGTGAAAATAATTTAGGTGATTAACTACAAAAGCATCTTCTGGTCTGGGTAAGGGCAACCATTTTTCAGATTATCAAAGCTATGATTATGCTCATCATGTAATATGGAAGATGTGCAATATCATTCTTCCTCAGGTTAGTCTTCCCTCCTTTCCCTCCTCCAAATAACCCAGCGTTTTTATTTATGCTCCTTATCCTTTCCTTTTTATTCTCATTTGGATCTGCTGTCTCTAATAAGCGATGTCCTGTTTTCATTCCTAATGTCTCTTTCTCCTTGGGTTCCCATTGCTCCACTTTCTTTTTCGTTTAGGACTTGAAGTACTGGCCATGCCCTTCCTTGTGAAATTCTCCTTAGGCTTGTCAAATTATTTTGTTTGGAACTCCTTCTGTTATCACAGGTCACCGACCTGCAGTAAGTTCCTCATAGATCCTCCCACATTATTCAGCCTCTAAAAGGCCTCTTCCCCTATGTTCGATCCATTCTAAACTCCTTTTATCTGTCCATCTTAGCTAATACTGGATATTAAAAGCCATTGCACGTATTTGCAGTGTCAGTGGATGTACAGGTAGCACATTACCCTTTCTTGCAAAAGGCTATGGGTTCTATTCCCATGCCAGGTAAATGGATTACTAACATTGTGGCATGGGGGACGCTGCACTCCTGAGTACTTTGTCCTTTGGATGAGATCCTAAACTGAATTTCCATCTGCTTGAGTTGGTGGTAGCTCAGGAAGATATAAGAGATCCCATGGCACTTAATGAAAAAGGGTATTGGTCCATATTCCAAAATAACTCTTATGCACAAAATATTTACATATTTTCAAATATTTACATCTGCCTCCCTCTTTCTCTAGACTGCCTCTGCACCTGGAACAGAAACAGGACATGCTCCTCAAAATGTGTCTTACATACAACAATGATGTGTATGGGAAGTTCCCTGATGCCCTGGTCAAATTTCCCCTAGTAGTCTAAATATCACCTCAGGTCTTCCCAGAAAAGAGGCATCTAGACTAGTGGGACTAATCCAGTCAAAAAAGAATAAATAAAAAATGTTCCAACATTAACAAATCCCCCTCCCCCACTTGCAGCCTTTGCCATTTCATTTCAGTGAGATGTACCTTCTATAACGCTAACTGCATACTTTCTGGATGCCCTTTAAAATCTCTCACATATGGTAAGTGTCTTGAGAGATTCACATTTTGTGTATACCCTTCCTAACATTGTAGAAATCTTCTGTTTCCATTTCCTAATTAGGCTTTATAGCTTTCACCACAGTTTCTTATAGTTCTTTAAATTTCCAAATGTACATACCTGGCCCATGACTATATCCTTGTTATCATAACCTCCTCCGGTTTCTTCTCATTAGTCACACCATGTCTAGTTTGTCCTTGTTGCACTCCATAGTAGTCCACTTTCTAAACCTTTTACATGTGTCACAACAATTTTCAGAATCTCCTTTATATTTTTCATTAAAATGCAAGTGATCACCTACAAATATCTAGAAGATGGCTTTTGCCCTTCTTTCTTATCTAAGCAATTTAGCTATTTCATTTTTGTTACTTTTAGACTAAAATTACAATAGCCTCCTTTCAGACATAAGAGTTGTGGTCTGTTTTGACTCTCCCTAATTCTTGCATCACTACTGTGAATGCATGGGTGTGACAGCAGACATCCTTGTCTTGTATAATTCAGGATCTGAACCTGCCTGTAATCTTCATGTCTTTCTTCTTTGGAGCATACATGTTCTTCTCTAAAATTTTGGTATAGATCCATGCCTCCTTTGACCTCTTCCCTAATGTTGCTTTCATTTGCTCTCATCATTCTGCCTCAGTCTTCTCTGTGAATCCTTCATTTTCCTTTAGGATGACTGTCACCCCTTCTTTTAATTTTTTTGCATATTTGTGGTCCTTATTCACTTTCTGTATCTTAATTACTTCCTCGTCGAGACTAGTACTAATGAGATGTGCGCCAAAGCTATTCATTTTCACTTTTCTTACAATGTACTGAAAGACCACATAGAACTAATCCAAGCAGCAGCCATGTTCTTTTTCCTTTCTAAGTAAATGTGAACTGCATAGCTTCCCAATGCCTGCCTTCTAGATAGCTAAGCTGACTTAGCTGTTAATTCCTACCTTATTCACCTCTGCTTATGCTTACCTTGTTTTCCTTCTCTTTGTATAAGAATTTCTTCTGAGCATGTCAGGTTTGGAAAATTTGGAGTCAATTCTTTGTGGATATTGAAGTTTTCTTTTCCATTTATTTTTCTTGCAAATGAGTAATTTGGCCAGTTCATTTACCTTACTAGTCATCTTCTGTGAAACTTTATTTCCATTGTCTGGGAATCTCTCCACTGCATATTTCCTTATACAATATTTGATCTGGTTCTTAGACAACAAAATCCTGCATCTTCAGTGAATACTTAAGCACCAGTATTTTCCATTATAAGTACAATCCAGGTTTGTGATGGACTACTAGTAAGAAATTAAGTCATACTATTTTTGGATCATCCCTTACTTTTATGTATGCCTTGTTTTCTAAGTAAGTCATCTGAGAATCCTGAAAGTTGTTCAATTTGTATTCTTTCTGTTGTAACTATTCTTCTGCCTGTATTCACAATTGGGGATATTGGTGTACCTCTTGTGTGGTTTGTACAAAAAATGTATGGGCATTCCAACTTCAGCCTGCATCTTTTTATATCATTGCATCAAGTTTATTCCAGGGTCCTTGTTGCTTGGGAAGTAGATTTTATAGTTTCTAAAAAGTGGTCTTTCATATTCAACTCTGCTGTTATTTCTGAAATACAAGCTATTGTCAGGCTGTCCCTTCTTGATCTGTTTCCTGGTCATCCAGTCTCCATCTTAAACACTAGATTTCTCTGTAGATAATTCAGTCCCTCCAGGCATGTGATTACATTCTTCATCACTGCCACTCCCTATTATTTGCTTCATCTTCAGACATCTCCATTCTCATATCTTGTGAAGGCCAGCTATCAGATGTATTAAGCACTTAATACTTCAGACAACTTGTTAGGAATTTTTATGTTTCTTTTATTTTTCCATGTTTATCTTCCAAAATTCTAACTTCTTTTTTCCAGTATAGTTCCACTTAAGGCAAAATTTATTGCCATTCAATATTGTTGTTTCTTAAGGACAGTTTACTTTCATTTTCTCCTTTCTTTGACATTTTTTCCATGGGAAATCTGAGACCAAGAAGCCATCTTGTTGAAGTTTACCTACTTTTTCCTCACCTATGGCCGGCATAGCGGACATTTTCCTGGAGCTTGGCCACTTCTTCCTCATTTTGCCTGTTTTTGAATGAATTTTTTTGGAATCATAGACTGCATTTTTCCCCACCCGCTGGCCACTGAAACAATTTGGCTAACATGGTTCTTCCTTGGCATATTATTTGTTTATCACCTGTGGTTAGAACTGTATAATGAGTTAAATATCATTATTAACTTCAAAAGAAGTCTTGATTTGCTGGGGCCTCTGTGGAATGGTGGGATAAACATTTAGAATAGATTAATGATACTGAGGACGGATTTAGTGGGCTTTTCCTTGTGACTTTATATAAGATAAATTTTATGTGGCTCTGCTGAATAGTTTTGCCAAAATATTACACATTTTGATTACTGAATTTATCAGTTTATTAGTAATTGGTTTTCTGATATACTTGCACACTTCTGTCAGTTGTTATTGTTCTGGCTGACTGCATGTGTATAATAGCACTTCATTTCATATTTTTTACTCCTTTATCAACATCTACTTTGTTCGTGCTTTGTAGTGTACTTAGGTAACAGGCATGCACTTAAATTTCAATTTCATAATAGAAACACCATGCTGATTGCTGTAGTTTTACTAGAGGGAAGATCGCATTGATTAGCGGGCAGTGGAAGCACCAACAGCTTCCTGGAAGGAAGTAACTTCTTTTCTAAAAATTTCTGGACCAAGCTAAAATAATAGGAAAACAAAGCCACGTAATCAGGAACAATTTGAAACCATTACTCTATTTTTCTTGGCAACTCGGCACCATAAAAAAAAATCTAATGCCAATCATTAGCGGACCGGAGTTCCGCTGTGGTGACTCCTAACCAGGAAAAGCCGAAAAGACAAACAAACTATTTTTCTTAGAAAATTAATACAATGGCATATTTTGCATCAGCATGCATTTTCTGAAGAATAAGTATGAAGGCTTAATGCCTGGCAATATTGGCTGACTATAATCCTCAGTGATTTACAAAACAAATTTTTTACAAGGAGTAGGGCAAATTTATGAAGCAAGATCAGAGACATTTTGAGTTATCAGGGGCAGATGACAGCTGTGTTGCAAGGATATCTTTTAGATGACAGCACTAATTAGTCGGTGGTCATTGTGCATATCAATCAGTATCAGTAAGTCCTGAATTAAATATATACATTGAGCTTATTTGCAGATGTTGGGCACAGCTTAGGTAGCCCTATTTTGCACTATATTTCATGCATTGTATTTTTTGTGGATATGCAGCATGAAGTGATGTGCAACTAAATAACTAACTTCTTTGAAATAGTCATTGTCAGTTTTGGCAATTAACTAATAATGTTTATGATTATGCTTGCAATGTACAGAGCTTGTTTTCTGAACTTCAATACAGGATTTTTTTAAAATAAAGTATTTATTAAAACTTCAGAGACTAAACTTATAAGTAGAAGTCCATTTTTATTGTAGCAAAGATATTTATTAAATCTCTCTAAACAAAGAGAGGACATTTTGGGTTTGGAACAAATGAATTTAGAAACAAATGAAAAAAAAAGAAAGCCATGTTCCTTTAAAAAATGCAAGGAGTAGAGTATTCTACCTCAAAAGGTAATTTCAAAGACAACCTGAAATAAGACATGTTTTTTTTTTCTGAACTTCTCAAAGTAAGAGGCTAATTTAGACCACTGAAAAGGAGTAACATCAATACTGGAAAAATCTAGATGTTGATATCTAGCTGTAGGGATGAGAGATTAAAGATTTTGGGTATATTTTTCATAAAGACACTGAGACTTCTAAGGAAAGTACACTTTCCAAAATATCTTGAGCTTCTATAAAGTAAGTTGAAAAGTGCACTTGAAAAATTGGCTCTGATATTATTGAGTAGTAGTCTGATGTGTTGTTTCCATTGTGTAGTAAAGTCGTGGAAGTGTATGAGTCAAAAAAAAGTATAAATGTTGGTTATCTTGAGAAAAAAAACAGAAACCATTTTATTTATGAAGTGAGTCAATTATTACCAGTGACAGATTATAACAGGGGCAAAATGGGTGGTCACCCACAGCCTAAACCCCTTGTGGGGACCATGACCAGCCAAAAAAGATAATGTAATTAAAAAATTACATTCAGTAGTCCTAACTATTTTAGTTAGCTTACCCATCCATACACAACCCCTTTTTTCCCATTTTTGAACATGGGGTTATGGTTTCACTTCAACAGTGACAATTATCTAGAGCCAAGGTTTACACTCCCAGGTAGCTAGCCCTGCCATGGTGGTTCTTCCACACTGTGCACACTCACACCTATTGCCAATTTAGAGTATCCAATCCACCTACTGCATGTGCTTGGAATGTAGGAAGAAACCAGAGCACCTGGAAAAAACTCACATGAACACAGAGAGGATATGCAGACTCCACCTCAGCTGGGAATCAAACCAGGAAACCTCTTACTGTCAGGCAATAACATTATCTACTGCACCACTGTGCCACCCTCCATTGTGCTGCCCTCATATGCTGTACATAATTGTGTGCTTGCTTTTCATTAAAAATGTCCAACACTGGAAACTTCATATGGATACCCACAATGCCTACCACCTGCACATGCACAGCACTGGCCAGTGCTGCTGCTTTGTGTATTCATTAAGTTACATGGCAATTTATATAGCTAGTTTTACTTTTACTTAACACTGACTAAATAACTAGCAAAATAAATAAATAAATAAATAAATAAATAAGTGACCCCTCCCCCAGCAATCCTCTGCTTACCGCCAACACATTCTGCTCATTGACTTCCCATAATTCATTGGCAAAGCAACAAAAAAAATGCCAGGGAATATTGACTAGTAGAGTGGAGATCTTGAGATAGACAGATCACTGTAGACGTCTACAATAATGTGAGGTAAGTATTTTTATCCTGGTGGGCAATGAGATTTGCAGACAGTCCCCAGGTTAAGGACGAGATTTGTTTTTTAGTCTCCTTAAGTCAAATTTGTATGTAAGTTGAACACGTACATATGGTTATTAAATGTCACTTAATCAAATGTTTGTTCAAGTCTAGTATTTATTTTAATTTTCCTTACATATAAAACACTTTAGAAACACTTCCAAACAAAAAAAAATCTTAAACATAATATTGTATACTGTAACTATGCTTCCTTACTTCTTATGAACTATGCTTCATTATTTCCTATCAATAAAGCTGGTTTAAGACATCTTGTTATTAAATGTGGTGTTTATGAGGACTTTTTCACACACACACACACACACACACACACACACACACACACACACACACACACACACACACACACAAAAAAAAGAATGATACATCTCAACTGTACAGATTTTCTCAGAATGTCCAAAATTTTGCCTCATATTTTTGGTACATTTTTCATACAATTATGGTTGTTTAGCAAAATGAGTAGCAACTTATTAAAGACTGAAGTTACAAAATAATGACAGACTTTAGAGTTTCAGAATTCATACTGTTCAGAAAATGTATGTTACTGCAAAACCTGTTATTCTATCAACCTTCTAAGTTTGTAAGAGCAATATTTATTAAAACTGTCCCTATTTTTTGGGCATTTGTCCCACTTTAATTTATGGCTTTGTCCAGATTTCTTGCTCTAAGAGGTTTAGAAGTATGACAAACACACACACACACACACACACACACATGCACATGCACACACACCACAGGCGCTCACGCATGTGCACACACACAAACACACACACACACACACACACACACACACACACACACACACACACACACACACACACAGATTTGGACAACTTTAACAATTTTAATTTATTTCATGTTATTTCTGGCACTGCGGCAGCCTGTTCATATCTATGGGTTGTCCACATGTTGGATGTCTGTAATCCAGGGACTGCCAGTAATAACACTGACAACTGCAATCTGGGGGCAGGGGGGCTGCAGCATACCTTTCAACTGCCCTTATGTTCCTCATTTTGTCTCATCTTTTGCTTGCCATTCATAAAGCTTAATATTTTCTAGTAAATCACTAACGGCTACAGTCAGTCAATGATGCCAGACATTACTGTTTCATACTTCATTTTCTTCAGAAAATGCATTTTGATGCAAAACCGGTTGCCCTGTAAACTTTAAAAGTGAATTACAGTAGCATTTAAAGTTTCTTTGATTTTGGGCTTTTGTCCCTCATTACTTTTTCATTTGTCCTTTATTTTTATGATAAAAGGTTTCAAATTATGGACTGGAGGATGGCTGTGGATAAATGAGGTTTGGGAACAAACAGATATGTCCAGGGACATCTTCGGGTGAGGGTAAGGCAGGAATAGTAACAGGAGTTAAGATGGTAGTGGAAGAAAGTTAGTATGGTGGGGATGGAAGGGTTAAATTGGAAAAGTAGGAGGATTGGGAGGAAATGAGGTAAGTGCACGGAGGAGCTTAACTGCTTTAATGTGAGTGTAGCTGGGTAAGGGGTCAGATTTTGACATGAACGCACTATTGCAAGTGCTATATCCAAGACAACCAGTAGGTACTTCTGGAATCAGGAAAGCCTCAGATTAATAGTAGTTAGTATGATGGAGGTGAGACAGGGTCTGGTTAATTATTTTTTTTTCTTCTTGTCTCTCTCTCTCTCTCTCTCTCTCTCTCTCCTCTCCTAAGGGTTACTAGGATTTCCTGCTTGTGAAAGGGGTATGTGTTAATGGTTAGGGTGATTTCTGATAGTTACAAGGTACAAAGTTTGATTTTACTACTGGATTGTTTAAAGGATAAGAGTGGTTGTAACATTAGGCCAGATGCTATGTAAGTTGAATGGCTGGCATATTAATACAAAGGCTTGTTTACATGCAGATACTAATGGTTATCTGATTTTGTTTAACAATGGTTTACTATTTTAGGGGTGAAAGATAGATTTGCAGCTTGAAATTACATGTGTGTGTGTGTGTGTGTGTGGGGGGTGTATGTGTGCTTACTTTAGGCAGGAAGCCTCAGACTTTGATCTTGTTCATGTGTGTGGATGCAAGGCGAAATTTCCATTCCTTTCATGCACTGATATTGTGGTATTGCATTGCACTGCACCAGCAGCACTTTTATAGAAAATCAAAATAAATTGTATTACCTTTTTTATTTTGTAGAAGGCAGCAAAATAAAAAAAAAGTGATTATCCGAGTCTGACTGTGTATGTGAGACAGTGACATGTGGTGACTAAAGTACAGCCAGGCTCTTGGTTTGTGGGTCAAGGAGTGTAAACTTGTGGAGCCATTTGCAATGTCACAACAAATTCATTAGTGAATGGAGTACTGTATTGTTTGTTTTGCCAAATGGCTGAGGATAGTTGTGAAGAAGAAGCTGATGAGATCTTAAACAGGTGAATTATGTGTTGTGTTGAGTTTCTATTACATTTGTTTGGTTTTGAGTGGAAACATCAACATTTGCAGACTGCTTTGTGGAACCT
This sequence comes from Protopterus annectens, assembly GCF_019279795.1. Classification (NCBI taxonomy): domain Eukaryota; kingdom Metazoa; phylum Chordata; order Ceratodontiformes; family Protopteridae; genus Protopterus; species Protopterus annectens. The sequence goes on along the minus strand of NC_056728.1, from coordinate 1,985,848,642 downwards.
TCCTTTTTCGCTCAGGGGCAGCTGTTCAATGGGTGGCAAGTGGGTTGCTGTTCATTTGCTGTTTGACCATGGTCTTGTTTTTGGCCATATTCATAGTAAAAGTTCATCTCCAGGGTGTTTCAGGGGTGACTGCTTGCTGGTGGTGCTGACTGTTGATTACGTGGCATACGTCTGGTGGAGAAATGTTGATTTAAAGGAACACGATTACTGGAATTTTTTTTTCTCCTTGTTTGATACAGCATCATAATTTGTTGTAGAGATGTTGAAAATTGGGGTGCTTGTGTGCATCACTTCAGGAGGATTGTTTGTCATTGATAAAAAACTGATCAGTGGTGGTGGTTGTCACTGGCTGCGTTTTGACTGGTTCGCCAGGGTGCATTGGGTGACTGTGGCTGTTTGTGCCATTGGAACAGTAATGGTGGTTGTTGCCTTTTGGTTTGAGTTAACATCCAGGTTAATGGGTAGGCTGTGGAAGCAGACACTGGTTTATCTTCAGCTATTTTTCTCTGTGAGCATTGTCCTGTTTGGATGAGCATGATGTCTGGCTGTGAAATGGAGAGTGGATGTGTGTTCTTTCTTTGGAGGGCGAAGTGCTTCCCAGATGAAGGTAGCATGGGTCCACTGGCTGGGAGGTTCTGGAATGTACTGGTTGCTTGCCATGCATGTGCATCATGGGATAATGGCCATGGGGGAGGGTGGGGTTAGGTTTGAGCATGTGGTTCATTGCTGTCTTGGCTAAGGAAAGCAAAGGTACATCTTTTTGTCAGTGGAAGCCACTTAAAAGTGCAAGCTTGAGGGTAGCTTATTTCATTTGTACTTGATTCTGCAGATTAAGGTAAATATTTATGTTGCATGCATGTGTGGGTTATTAAGGAAGGATTTGTCATTAGCTAGTTGTCAAAGGAAAAAACTTCAAAGACCAATTCGCATAAGGTTCAGGTATGGCACCTTTTATTACTTGCAGCAAGGAGACAAAAACATGCACATACAGGATTTTGCCTAATTACTAACAGGCAGTATGCTTCTCTTATACTATTCTATAAAATGTTACTTTCTATGGTTGATGTAATTAGACACAGCTTTCTGTATTATTCTACAGCAAATGTTACTCAGATTTCCTGCTGACATGTTCAGATTTGAAACTCACTATATGTTACATAGAAAATGTTACTTGGATTTCCTGCTGACATGACTGGATTTATGAAAAACATTTGAGAAAAACAACCTAACCTTGGGGGCTGTATTTTCTTTAGCCCACTATAAACTTCTATTGTGCAGTTCTAATACATATGTTACATTTCAAGGTACTTTTCTAGCTTAGGTACAAGTTAATGCTGATTGCAGTTCATATTTTCAAACAGCCTTTGTCTTCATTATCAATAGCTTCTACAGCTGTGTATTTTCTCATAGCATGAGCGGAAAATCAATAACTCTTTGTTTAAATCTCATGACATTAGTAGAAGTGATACATCTATTATTATTTCTCTGACACTAGCAGAAATTGAATGCTTCCCTGTAAATTTCCAAAGCATAAGCAAAGATCATAACTGCGCATATTTCATGACATTACAAGATTGGAATGCTTCTGCAGTTTGTACAGATTTATGCAGTGTGAAATAGAATAAATGTGTTAACCATTTTTAAACCTCGAATGCACTAAGCATATTACTCATACATATTTTTCTAACATTTCCACCCTTTTAATACTTTATTCTACTTTCAAAATAAGCATAAACAGTTTTTCTTCCCCTAACCTCTTCCTACTCAGGATTTGCAGTTATGAGAGTCATTCAGTTTAAACTTATGAAAGCATTTTCAATTTTTCAACAGTTCTTCAAATTCAGTACCTTGATATAAGGTTTCTGGAACTGACATGTCTATAAAGTCTTTAATCAGTCTTTTCATGCAGGGGATGCAGCAGCAAACACATACCTCCAGTAGGATCATTCCTACACAGATGGCAATCAGAATGTTCATTAGGATACTGCCCCATCCCCCAAACAATCTCTGGAAAAAGTCCTTCAATGGATTTGGTCCTGGTTTGGTCATGGCCAACACTTGCTGAATTACCTCACTGTGATTGTCTATCTCATGTTTATGGTCAGGAATATACGAACAGCACTCCTCCTGGATTAAAGTGCAAGTGCCTCCTTTCGCAGCTAGGGTGAAGTCGAGAGCCATGTGGTTTTGAAGCACTACAGTTCTCATGTTATTCAGTTCATCAGTCACCAATTCTAGAGAGGAAAAGGTTGCATTGCTCATTACTTTGAGAAGTTTAGACAGTTTCTCAGCTCCCAGATCGATTTTACTGCTCCATATGCTGGTAATATGCCTGCCCACGATATAACAGAATCACTCAAGTCCATGTCTGGTAGTCCATCATCCACAGCATGATGATTTTTCCAGGGTGCATCGATTTGTCCTACTGGATTGACAAGCTTCTTGAAGGCTTCTCAAACATTTCAAATTTTTCCTCGAGGTAAAACTGCTGTGTGTCGTATGGCCGGAAGCAGGTAGCCCAAAAAACAACTGCCGGACCAATTCTCAGGTAACCACTTATATGCTTTTCTACCACATACAAAATAACAATCTTCTACTTTAGTAGTAACTTTACTATGAATATACACTTGTCCTGCGTGAAACATTTTTCTGTCAATTATAGACGGTTGTTTATAGAGAACAGAATCATGTCTTACTTCCTCAATTGTTTTGTGCATCAATTTAAAAAATGAATCATAGTTTGTATTACAATAAAAACCTGTGTTATTAGCTTTAGTATAGCATCTATAAGGAACAGTCACATTGCAATTGCTGCAGCCCACCTGAACTGTATCATTTTTGTAAAAACACACAGTTCCCTTTTGTTGAACAGACAAGTGCAATGCTATTTTATCTTGTGCTGTAATAGATGATGTATCATGAACCAAGTTTTCCCAGGTCTTGTTGACTCCTAGGGGGACTGAAGTTAACAATAACCCCCCGTATGCTGTTGGCAAAGCTGTGCAAATCCAGCAATTCGAAACATTGAAAGTCTCAGCATACACATATGTGATTGCCTGGTAAGTATTGAAGTTTGGGTGCCAGTCTATGTGCAACTCTTCACGGTTATTCAGTTCAGTTTGTGTGGCTGAGAAAGGGAATGGCCACAACAAAAAGATTATTGTGACTAGTATAGTTAACAGGATGATTATGCAATACTTCTGAGGAAATGGTTGTTCTGCATTCCTATTTTCTCCAACTCTTCCGAGTAGTTTTATTTGGATTTCTCTAGATTCTATCATTTTTGCTTTTAACTTGTGGTCTTACTCTCTGCCCTAATAGGACCTTCAGCACTGATGGTTTCTTCACTGGGTTGAGACGGATCAGTCCTATTGATCTGACCCCCGCCCTTTGTAGCCAAATTTTGTGCTGAGGGCCCCGATGGAGAGGTAAGATTTTTGTCCAGTTCAAAGTTCTTAACTAGTTTGCAGTGTGTCAGATGGATCCACAAGGCTCGCTCTGTGATTTTGACTGCAGTTGGTGTTGAAAGAAGCACCTGGTATGGACCTTCCCACCTTGTTGATGTCCAATTCCTTTTTTTAATAGTTTTCACCCAGATCCAATCCCCTGGGACCACTGCCACTTCCGATGTTTCCATTTGTTCTTTATCTGAAACAGAGTTTGACTGCAACAGATGTTTAGAATTCAACAAATTTCTCATATATTCGGCTAGTGTACAGTCAGCTTCCTGGTCTGCGGGCATGAGAGATTTCCACTGGGGTATATAATAAGCCCTTCCAAATAGTTTTTCAAAAGGAGTCAATCCTTTTGCAGTCGGGACAGTTCTCATGCTCAACAGTGCCAGGGGCAGACAGTACACCCAATTCTTTTCTGTTTCTGCTATTAATTTTCTTAACTTATTCTTTAAAATTCCATTATGCCTCCCAACTAGCCCTGCAGATTGCAGATGGTATGCACAATGATTTTTTAAAGAAATAAAAAAATGCTTACTTAACTGTTGTATGGTTTGGTTTACAAAGTGTGTACCATTGTCACTGTAGATCCTTTCCAGAATGCCGAATCTAGGGATGATTTCTTTAACAAGGACTTTTGCTACCGTAGCTGCGTCTGGATATTTGGTTGGAAAGGCTTCCACCCATCTGGAAAACATATCTACAATGACAAGACAATACTTCTTATTTTCACATTTGTTTAATTCTATGAAATCCATACAGATAGTATGAAACGGATATGGTGGTGTAGGGAAATTCCCTTGCTTGGGCTTTAACATCCCTTGTGCATGATGTTTGTTAGAAATTTGGCACATCAAACAAAATTTTTTAGAATAGTTTGTAAATCCATATGTTGTGAACACTCGGTTCACCAGCTGTACCATCCCCCCTGTTAAGACATGGCATTGTCCACGGCTCAGCAAAGCTGCATATCTAAAGAAATTAGATGGTAGTATCGGTTTCCCTTCTTTAGAGATGTACAGCCCCTTTTTGAGAATTACTCCTCGTGTTACCCATCTTTGTTTTTCAGCTTGCGTAGTGAGTGTCTGCATTGTCTTTAACATTTCTAAGTCTAAAATCTCAGAGGGTTATAGTTCCTCATTTAAAAGAAATACTTCTGAAGCTGCATGTTTTGCAGCTGTATCAGCTCTCGCATTACCTTTTGAAATCCTATCTTGTTGCTTGGTATGAGCTGTGCATTTACAAATAGCTGCTTTCTGAGGTAACTGAATAGATTCTAAAAGATCTAGAATAAACTGTGCATGATTGATAGGTTTGCCAGTAAATGTTATCATTCCTCGATTTTTCCACTGTTGCACAAAAACATGCACAGTAGAAAAAGCATACTGGCTGTCAGTAAAAATGTTCACATATTTACCCTTTGCTAAGGTACATGCCCACGTCAAGGCAATCAATTCTGCTGCCTGTGCAGATAGGTTGTGTGGTAAAGGTTTTGCTTCTATAATCTCAGTATCAGAAACTACTGCATATCCTACTAGGTTCTGTCCTGCAGGACCCCTTTTGCACGAACCATCCATGTAGAAAGTCACCTCGGCATCATCCAAGGGGATATCTGTGAGATCTTTTCTAGGTAGTGTATTTTGCTCAATCGCCTGCAGGCAGTGGTGTGGTGTGTCCTCTGCAGGGGTTGGGAGCAAGTTAGAAGCGTTCAAAGTCATGCATCATTCAATTGTCATGTGAGGTTGGCTCAACAATATAGTCATACAGGAAAGATGCCTAGCAGGGAAAAGATATGCTACCTTCTCTTGCAGTAAAATAATCGCGACTGCATGAGGCACTCTCAAAGTGAGTGGGTGGAATAAAACTACTGAGGCCGAAGCCTGTACTGCCATTACAGCTGCAACTACCGCTTGTACACAGTGAGGTAAAGGCCATGCCACCGGGTCTAGTTGTGATGAATAATAAGCAATGGGGTGTTGCTTGTCCCCATGCTGTTGTGTTAACACTGATGTCATATAACCTTGCTTACAATCTACAGTTTGGAAAAAACGTTTATGGTAGTTTGGTAATCCCAGAACTAATGAGGACGCTATTAACTGTTTCAGTTTGCAGAAAGCAGATTCTGCCATTGTAACAAATCCTGTGCTGCCATAAGCTTTTTATATATCAGGTCAGTCAGAGGTGCAGATTCCAAAGCATAGTTTGGAATCCAGCTCTGGCAAAAATTAGTTGTACCCAGGAAGAACATAATTTCCTTCTTGGTAGTGGGTTTTGGTGCTTGCAAAATTGCTACTTTTCTGTCCTCATCTAATGTTCTGCCCTCCTTGGATATTACATATCCTAGATATTTGACTTGTTTTTTCCAAAGCTGCAATTTATTTTTGTTTACCTTATGTCCTTCAGCAGCTAAAAATTGTAATAGCACTATAGTATCTTTTTTGCAATCTTGCTGGGTGGGGGCCGCCAGCAGGATGTCATCAACATAAAGTATAATCTGACTGCCTCTTGTTGGGGTAAATCCCGCCAAGTTGCTTGCCATTTCTTGTGAGAATATTGTTGGACTTTCACAATATCCCTGTGGTAGTCACGTATATGTATACCTTTCCCCTGAAATGTGAATGCAGACCAATACTGGCTGTCAGGGTGTATCGGTATCGAAAAGAACGCATTGCTGATATCTACCACAGAAAAATATTTCTGTGTGGTTTTAAATCATTCAACAGGGTGTGTGGGTCTGGCACTGTAGGTGCCCTTGGCATTACTGCATCATTTACAGCTTGTAAATCTTGGACCATACGCCATTCTCCATTTGCTTTCTTAACATGAAATAAGGGTGTGTTACACGGTGAATCAGGAGATTCCACCAGCACCCCTTCCCTAAGTAAAGCTGCTATAATAGGTTTGATTCCTACCTCTGCATCTTTTCTTAAGGGATACTGTCTTTTCTGTGGTCTAATTGCTGACTTTGGTGTGATAGTAACTGGCCCCACTGTACGAATAAGTCTTACATCTGACTTTCCTGTTGACCAGAGAGTTTCTGGTATATTCTGTAAGGCATTCTCTTCCTCCTTTAATAGGAGTGCTAATAAGCTGTCCTTGTTAGACTGCAAGTGTACGGCTGGGTGGGTCTGAGTTATCCAATTCAGCTTCTATATTTGTATTCCCTGTTCTGACAGTTCTAATTCTGTCTGTTTTCCCATCTCGCGACTTTTTCTCCTAAGTCTGCCCATTCTATGTTTCTGTCCTTAGTTAAGCTAACATGTGGTAATCGATTAGATTTATAGAGTGCAAAGAACTCCTGGGGCAATGAACAGCTGGCTACACTGTTCCCTTCTGTGTCCCAGTACAGATTACGTAATATCAATCTGTTTGCACGATTTTTAAACAGTTCTTGCTAATATTCCTTATCAGGTCCTGGCATGTTACAATAATACAGGGTACAGTGCAACAGGTGTTGCTTATCGATGTCAAGGAAGGGGAACTTGCTGATGGCTACATTCATCAATTCTTTGTTCACAGTCCCTGGACCAGTCATAACCAAGTCCTGGCTGTACCAATAAAACATTTCACTCTCCAACTGCACTGCAAAGGTATAAATGTGTCACTGTGCTTCCATACCCTGCATGGTTGGGACTACTGCTATACCAAATAGCTGCATATTGTCTCTGCCCAAGAGGTTTACTGGGCATTTTGCAGAAACAACAATTTTGCTTTTCTGAGTCAATCCTGAAACAGGATCAGTTATTGCAATGTTATGGGATAGGGACTCCCGGTACAGTTGTCCATTAGCTGCATTTACTAGTATGTAATCAGGTGACTCTGAGTTTTCTGGCAGTTTGGAGGGATGTATCAGGTTCGTGATGCCCCTGAGTCACACAAGAATTTGACTTCCCTCCCTTCTACCAAGAGTGTAACTTCTGGTTTTGTGTCTGCTAAATAGAGCTCCAGGCTCAATAAAGCTAGGTCTAATATTTCATTTTCTTCATTGTCCATAACTTCCTGCACTTCCTCTATCTCTTCTGTCACATCCTCTACTCCTTCTATCACATTCTCATTTGTCCTTTCTCCGTTATCCCCTTCTAGTGATTCCTGACTATCATATAGTCGGTCCTCATCCTCCTTGTGTTCTGTGGTTGCCTTCTTGTTTTTCTTGCAATCCCTTGCCAAGTGTCCCTTTTTACCGCATTTAAAACATTCTCCCCTTTTCTTTCGACCTTCAAAGTCCTCTGATCGCTGATCAGATTGTTTGTTTCCCTGGGCATTTTTCTTGCCCTTTTTCCCGGACTATACTACATAAACTTCTGCTCCATATTCTACAGAAAATACTTCAGCTTTCTTTTTCTTTTTGCTATTAAAATGCCTTTCAGCATACCTAGCATATTCAAATAATGACTGTAACCTGCTTGTACGATGATCTACCATGTGTTTTGTAATAAAACTGCTTATGGGTGCAATACTACTTTTTAAAAATGCATTCTTTAACTGCTGTTTATATGGGGAATCTTGTGTTTCATCTTCAGGAACCTGCATTCCACAGTGGTTATTAAAACATTCTAATAATCTGACATAATATCGGTCAACAGTTTCACCTTCTTGTTGGATGCATTGATTAATGCAAGTCCAGTCTGCCCTAGGCTTCCATTTCTCAGAGATGCGGTCTGTAAGACCTTTTACTCTGTTGTCTAGTTCTGCGCTGCTATGTGGGAGGGGCCTGAGCGCAGCATCACAGGGATTCCAGTCGCCACTAATCATGTGCCAATCTGGTCCCACAATTTGTCTAACTACTTTTTCTACCTCTTCTCCATTTAAATTATAACTTAGCCTCATTCCTTGTAAATCTTCTGAGAACTTTCTAAAATTAACTTTTGGTTGGAGAATTCCCTAAGTGGCTTTCCGGATATCTTCCGGAGTCCAGGGTCTATACACTAGAATAGTTGGGTCCTGACCGTCTTGTCCTGCCTGAGGATTAGGTACTTCTATGAGTGGACATATTTCTTCTTCATTCATAGATCGTGAATTCTTAACCATTTGATATAACTCAATGCCTTCATTTGAGTTACCTGCCCGTGTTCGAGACCTGGTCCCAATGGGATCTCTAATAAAGGGTTTTGCTTTTGTAATGTCTCTATTTTCAGTGACAGCAGGATATCGTGGGGGTGGACTAACCTGTTCACTTGCTTCATATTCTGGTAAGGGAGGCGGAGGGGCCGACACTATTACTAAATTATTGTCCTCCTTATCTAAAAACATTGCTTTTGAATTGTTGTTCTTTTGTTCCCTACGGTTTACTTCCTCAATCCACCTGTGTGCCTGAGGAATTCCTAATTGGCATTGCTTTTTTACGCGACCTTCGGAATCGGTTTTGAGCTGTTTGACAAGTTTGATAAGCGAGGGTTTTTCTAATTTTCCGACAAATTCATACTTATTAACCCATTTTGAATAGTATTTAATATTACCAGCACGCTGCGACTGCATGTATTTTTCGTCTTCAGTTAACAGCGGATTTTGGGGTCTTTTTGTGCAATGATTACCCATTTTGTTCTACCCTTTTCATCGTTATGTAACCTCTCTTATTTTTAATGTGGTACCACGGATTTTCTTATAGTCTCTTCAGAATGACTGCCTACCTATTCTGTTTTCCCTGATCTGACAAGACAGTACTCTTTTCTGTCCCTGACTTGTAAAAATACAGTCTTGACAAAAACAATACAAATCTAGTCCCTGATCTAAAACAGAAAAAAGTAGATTCACCTTACCTGAGCCTTCGTGATTGATCACCTGGTTCGTGAAAACCTGTCCTTCAGTCGCAGATCAGAAAGTGGCTGACCTCTTTTGCATGACAATTCAGTCAGAGGACTTTTCAAATAAGAAGAACTGATTTGGCTTCTTCCCCGTACGGTTTCAACCACTCGGCCCGTCTGATCCGAGGCGAAGTGAGGGTATCCGGCTTGAAGGACCAATCTGTCAAAGGAAAAAACTTCAAAGACCAATTCACATAAAGTTCAGGTATGGCACCTTTTATTATTTGCAGCAAGGAGACAAAAACATGCACATACAGGATTTTGCCTAATTACTAACAGGCAGTATGCTTCTCTTATACTGTTCTATAAAATGTTCCTTTCTATGGTTGATGTAGTTAGACACAGCTTTCTGTATTGTTCTACAGCAAATGTTACTCAGATTTCCTGCTGACATGTTCAAATTTGAAACTCACTATATGTTACATAGAAAATGTTACTTGGATTTCCTGCTGACATGACTGGATTTATGAAACATTTGAGAAAAACAACCTGACCTTGGGGGCTGTATTTTCTTTAGCCCACTATAAGCTTCTATTGTGCAGCTCTAATACATATGTTACATTTCAAGGTACTTTTCTAGCTTAGGTACAAGTTAATGCTGATTGCAGTTCATATTTTCAAACAGCCTTTGTCTTCATTATCAATAGCTTCTGCAGCTGTGTATTTTCTCATAGCATAAGCGGAAAATCAATAACTCTTTGTTTAAATCTCATGACATTAGTAGAAGTGATACATCTATTATTATTTCACTGACACTAGCAGAAACTGAATGCTTCCCTGTAAATTTCCAAAGCATAAGCAAAGATCATAACTGCGCATATTTCACGACATTACAAGATTGGAATGCTTCTGCAGTTTGTACAGATTTATGCAGTGTGAAATAGAATAAATGTGTTAACCCTTTTTAAACCTTGAATGCACTAAGCATATTACTAATACATATTTTTCTAACACTAGTCTACCTTATCTGTTAGCATCTAGCTGGTATAATGGAAGTGAGCATTGCCTATGGTGAAAAAGGTTTTGGATTTAAATACGACCAAGGAAACATTTATTTTCCGGTCATAAAAAAAAATTGTACAGTTTTGCTAAGCTGGATGTTTTGAATATCACCATAGATGTTCCTAAGCTGTAATGAAGTGTCCTAATATGAGGAAGCTGCTGCCATACCAGGGTCTGTTGCAGTTTCTGGTGGATTTGGAGTCAGAAACTCAAACTATTTAGTAATTTGAGTCCTTAGATCATCAGCGATTGTGAGGAAACTCCATTTATGTGAGAAATGGACCACAGTAGGAGCCATAGGGCTGGACATTCTGCAAGAATTGGGACAGTTGTTTTAAGTCTGGGTTTGAGATGTATGGTTAAATTAAAAACAAAAAAGATAGAGAGAGAGAGAATGCAGACACAGGGGACAAGTTGTTGTAAAGGGAAGGTGGTGAACTGCACGTAATGAATAAAGGAGACAACATGGAAGTTATTGGCTTTCTTTACTTAAATGGGGTGGACTGGCACAGTGGTTAAAGTTTTTAACTTTGTATGCTTGTGGTGCAGGGTTTGAGTCTAACATTGGGTAGATATATTAGTGCACATTCTTTTTTTTTTTGCTAATGGCCTTTTTTTTCAGATGGCTGATGTGTAGAATTTGCGGCAGAGATGGGCAGCCATCATTTTGCATGGGAGAGGAGAAGGCAGGTGGCGAAAAACAAGTTGGTGACCCAAGGGAAATGGGCATGGCAGTTGAGAGATGCTGTCACAGTAGATGCTCCAGCTGTCGGAGCAGTGCATGATACAGCTGCAGATCACAATGATGTCACAGATGGCAGATGTGTGGAGTTTGCATCAGCTGGTGGCTCGAAGGAAGTGGAATCGACAGGTGATGGATGCTACTGTAGTGGATGTTTTGGTCAATGGAGCAGACCACATTGAGGTCACAGGTAATGATATATTGTTAGGTGTTCATTTAGGAATGTCAAAGTTGGTACAATCTGGGAGTTGTGCAGGGACAGGTGAGGATAAGGTACATCAGGGGCAGGGTGAAGCAGGTGTTTTGGTTTGATTATGAGGAGTTTGGTGTCATCCACTGGTGTGGTGGAGTCACAACAGCATGACTTTAGGTCAGACATTGGAATGCAGCCAGGTGATTGGTTAGCTAATCAGGCCCTAGGGCAAGGGAGGAGGGGAGTCTTTTGACCTCCTCACATAACGCTTTTAGTTAAATGGAAAACTCTGGAAGGGGAAGTAGGTAGATATTTTTAATTAATTGGTGTGGATGGGGTTCAATGTCTGATGGAATTAGAAACCACAAGCAGTAAAGACGTTTGGCAGTTTTAGCGGATTTGGGGGCAAAGGAAAATATTTTGACTGTGGCCAAGGACATGGCTACAGGTTTCATTTATTACATGGCAGTTTGGTTGATGAAGAATACTACCTTGGCCTTACCACTCCTTGCTTATTTTCAAACAATCAGTGAGGCACAGTATCTGCGGGTAGGAATTTCTGGTTGTGGTATGATCAGAGGTTTTGAAAGTGGTAGACAATGGATCAGTCACTGTGTTGAGATGTGAGACATCTTGACATTTGCATAACCCTATGATAGATAACCTTGGGGCTAGTAGCAGGGAGATTAAGTTAAGGGGGTTGGGATGAGGGTATGCTGGTCTGTAATGTGGGGTGTTGCTCATGGGTGGCATGTAGGCCTTCACATATCTGTTCAAAGTGTGTAGGTATGCATTCAGCTGTGCAGGTGGCAGGCGGGAAGGCACGTTGGTTAATTTGAGTTTGCAGCAGCCTGAATTGTGTGTGTTACCTTTGTCATTTTCTGAATTTTAGGGTAGTCAGGGTAGGGGGAATTTTCAGGGTGAGGAAACAGGGGCATCCTTTCATTGGTCAAAGGGAATACTGGGGGATGCCTTTTCCCATTAATGTACAGGGATTGTCAGCTGCTCGTGCAATTCCTGATTCAGCAGCTGCAGACAAATTAGTACGGATTTTCTTTTAAATCAAGGTTGGAAGGGGAGGGGTCAATTTGTAGGAATATGCATTACTTGCAGGGAAAGGAAGGGATTTTGAAAAGTTTGGTGGAGTAGGAATGGTGGACAAGTAGTTTGTGGGGTCTGTTTGATATTCCCCCCTTTAGCAACTTTAAGGTTTCTGCATTGGGGATTTTCCTAAGAAAGCAGCAGGAATTTCATTTGATTCCCCATTTGTCTTATCCCGAGGGGAATTATGTGAAAGATTTTATTTCAGGAGATGACGCAAGAGTCAGTTATGTGTCTTTGTATGATGCAGTGCAGGTCATTTGGGAGTTTACAGACCCATGGTCGGTGTAGGTAGATACTGAATCTGTTTTTCATTTATTACTGGTTTGGGAGGAAGGGCGGTCATGGTTGGACATGGTAGCTGGGTTTACGTTTTACTTTGACAAGCCTATGACAATAGGATGTTTGGTGGTCTGTGCTACTTTGAGAGGTTTAGCACTGCTCTCCATTGGATTTGGCAGCAGTGGGTGGGCAGGGAGAAGGCGGTACGTTATCTGAGTGGGAAAACGCATTGCCAGATTTTGGTAAGTTTGTTTTGCAGCTACCTGAAAAGGAAGAAGTTTGGTTGGAAGGGTTATGGTTGAAATATTTGGTTCAAGCTTGGGAACAAGCAGTTCAGACAATCATGGTGGACTTTGTCATGATTAGTATACTTGCACTGTTGGCAGGATTACTTGACTTTATTAAATCTTGGACTGTGCTTGTATGTTGAAGGTTAGGGGTAGGGTTGATAGTGTGAAGACTGACAGATGACCATTGACAAGACAGGTTTTGAAAATTTTGTTGTGGGGATTAATGTTAGTAAATGGAGATTCACTGGACTATATTTTATGGGTGAAGTCTACTTTACAGATGTATTATGGAGCTTTTTGAGTGTCATACATCTTTTGCTTATTAGATTGGTGGGATATATCATTGTTTTATGTTTCCATGTGTATTTGGTTGTGTAGATTTAAAATAGATCAGTTGGGGAAGGGCAGGAAGATAGTACTGAGAAAGGACAAGAATAACTGGTTGTGTCCAGCAAGATGGTCTAAGAGGTTGTTGGGGTCTAATGTTGAGAGTCCTCACTACATCATTTTAATTGGTAGGGGGCAAGATGATGATCAGTTTGTATATATGAGGAGGAGAGCATTTCAGTGCTGGTTTTCCAGGAGAGAGATTTTCCATTCATGCTTTGCACATTGGAAGGGTATCAGATTTAGTGAGGGAAGACAGATTAATTGAAGTAATTTGGTTGGTCATTCATCCTCAAATGCCTTCATGTCATTTATTAGATAATTGGGTATGGTGACTGGCTTAGTATTAAATTATTTTCTGGGCAAGGAAATCTCATTTTGGTCATTCTTATGTCTATTTGGTGGCAAAAGGGGGCTGCAGTTAGGCCAGATGGCATGCAATTTGATTGGCAATTTTTTGGATGGCGTTGGGCTCCTTAGAACCCTGATGGTACATCTGGCAGGTAACAATTTGAGAATAATTCCAAAGTTACAGTGGGTAGTTAGGGTTATATCCAGGTATGTGTATTGTGTAGTCGGAGGTAGTACCACAATTATTTTGGCTTTGGAGAAGGCTCATTAGTTTGTTAAATTTAGGCTAGTTAGGCAACTGGTTGATTTTAGTATTTATATAATAGTTGCTGAAATGCCGATGAGAAGAATTCAGTTTGGTTCAGAGGTGATAGCTTACACCTGAATGATTTTGGTGAGACCTCTTTAACGTACACTTAGGTTTATTTGGGAGGGTGTGCTGAAGGTTTTGAAGTGAATAAGGTGGAACAGCCCGTGTCAGGCTGGTTGGTGGAGAAGAGAGGCAGGTCTGTCCCTCTTCTGTTCCCTCTCTGGTGTTGGATGTTTAATTCAATGTATAATTCAATGAGTTGGGGAATGAAAGTAGTGATGGGACACTGCTTGACAAGTAACAGTAAGCAAACAAAGGTGAGGATGTTTAATTCAATGAGCTGGGGGATAATAGTGGGCAATAGGATGCTGCTTGATTAAGTAAAGGTAAGTGAACAGAGGTGAGGACACTGCCTGATAAGTAAAAGTAAGTGAGCGTAGGTAAGGACACTGCTTACTTGGTTAGGGTGGGCAACATTACACTGCCCTAATAAATGATTATATGGATGTTCATGCTGTGATCAATAAATTAAAATACTGTTCAATAAAGTTATGTTTATGGAAGTTTAATTAATGTCCTTGTAGAACAGAGTGTGTTGTTACTTTAAGAAACATTTCAAAGTGAGGGTGCATGCATATAAATAGAAAGCACATGGAGGCAGCAGTGCCATTTTGAGTGAACAGCCAGAGTGTTAACATGTATGAGTGCAGTAGTCAGACTGTTTCTAAGTTTATCTAAGTTTAAGATACTAAGACTCAATCCTGATGTACTTGCATGTAATAAAGCTGCTTGAATCAAACCCACAACTGTTTGTCTGTTTTATGCTGACTGGATGAGTGACATGGTGCCAGAAGCCAGATGACTGAACAACATAGTGTTAGAAATAGCACACCTGAACGACATGATGTTAGAACCAAGATGTCTGAGCAACAAGAAGCCAGAAGTCGAGCCAAGAGGTGCACAGTTAGAAACAGAGGTATATAGAGAGGAATGACTTGTCCCAACCTGCTCAAATGACTGAATAAACATCAGAAACAAATTTCAGGCAATTAAAACTCGCATAAATGATTTATTTCTTAAAGAAAATGATACAAAGCATTTGCAAGGCATAAAAAGTATTATTAATCAAATGAAAAGCACAAAACTCATTATTAATTAAATGAAAAGCACAACATGCATTATTAAGCAAAATGTTTGAAACCATGATATTTGATAAAAAATATTAAAAATACTTGCATTTGAATTTAGTTCTGATTTGCATAACAAGCTTGTTAAAAGTAAAACAAGCACAAGTAAAGTATAATGAGTATGATAAAAGTCAAATGAGCATAATGCGTACAATAAAAGGGCAAAATGAGCATGGAAAAGCAAAGTTACTGCATTTCATTAGTAAATGACCACATTTATTGATATAGGCTACTATTTTGCATTGACTAAAGCTATTCAAAGTATAACTAGAGCTGTTCAAAGTATCTCAGAGTGTGCAAAGTGTTTGCAGTGTTTGCTTTATTACAATACAATTATTTTGAAGAGTTTACTGTGTGCAAAGTACAGTCATTTCGAAAAGTTTCTTGTACTGTGTACAGTTATTTTGCAAAGAGCAGTTATTTCAAAGTGTTTGTTACACTGTACATAGTAATTTCACAAAATACAGTCATTTCAAGAAGTTTCTTGTGATGTGTACAGTTCATTCACAAAGTACAGTCATTTTGAAGTGTTTCTTACACTGATAAGGGTAGTTTTGCAAAGTACAGCGATTTCAAAGTGTTCTTGTGCTACACAGATGTATTTCACAAAGTGAAGTTATTTTGAAGAGTCTATTGTGATATTGAGCATAATTACAAGTTGCTGGCATAAATTTCTGACATATATGTGTGTATGTTCATACATAATTCCAAGGGTATTTATTACTGTGCGTTGGCATGGCAGAGGCATTTTGCAGACTCAGTCTACTTGTGCTTGATCATAATATTGCAGAGAATTGGAGAGTATTTGAGCAGGAATATGATATTTTTATGCAAGCAGCTTTTTCTGATAAAGATGCATGTACGAGGGCATTTATTCTACTTAATCTAGTGGGGTTAGAAGCCACTGAAAGAGAGCATTCATTTGTGTATGCACCAGCAGTATATTCAGGAGAAGGGGAAAACCATCATACTGTTGTACAAGCCTAATCAAAGGAGGACACTGAGTGCTTGAACCATAAATTTAGAGACTTGTATAACCACCACACAAATGTTACATTGGATGGGTACTTATTTTATGCAAGAGATCAAAAGGCAGGAGAAAGTTTTGCAGCTTATATTACTGACTTGAGAAACAAGGCTAAAATGTGCAGATCTGATGATTTGAAAAATGAGTTGATTAAGGACATGCTTGTGTGTGGTGTTAATAATGCTGCAGTGAGAAAGATTTTGTTCTGAGACAATGATTTAACACTGAGCAAAGCATTAGAGATTTGTCAAATACACAAGCTTACAGAAAGGCACACAAATATGCTTGCAAACAATAAGAACATGGTTTCAGCAGCCTCTAGAGCAAACATAGACAGTATGCAGCACATGGCTAACAGAAACAGGCCTAAGCACATGTCAGTTGCAGCCCCTGTGGGATTTCCAGGGAAAGCCCATACCTTTCCGGCAAGTTCTAAGACTAGCTTAGTAAAACAAATATGCTCAGTGAAGCACTAGGGTGAGTCAACAAAACACAATTCAAGTCTTGTTGTTAACTGTCATAATTATGGTGCCAATCATGAGTCCAGAGCAGAAAAGTGCTTAGCATTTGGTCAGCAATGCTAATGGAAACACTTTCAGAAGCTTTGTAAATCAAGCAAGCCTCATTTGTGTATTAAAAAAGGTCACTCAAAAAAGCAAGTTGATCACATAGAGAGCTGCAACTTTACTTTCTATGTAGATGGTGTATCAGTGGCTGTTGAAAAGGTTAATGCAGTAGATTTATTGGCAAAAAACAAAGTGTTTTGTACTGTCCTGATTAATGGTAGACCTACAGAGCTCAAAGTGGACAGTGGTTCAAAGTGCAATGTTATGTCAGCAGAAACATTTGCTAGAGGAAGAGCTGGTGAATGACGTAATTTGCTCAGCTGTGGAAAGCTTGTTGCTTATGGAGGTGAAGAGATTCAAACTGAAGGCTCAGTAGTGCATTCATGCTATTCAGCTGGAAACAGTTACAACTTATGTAGTTAAAAGACCTGTACAGTCATTATTAGGTCTCAGAGACAGTTTAAAGGTGAAAATGATTTATTTTACCAAAGAAGTCTATTATGTAAGCACGTCCTAGTTCCAGTTTCACTGATGCTATTTTCACAGAGTATGCTGATATTTTTGAAGACAAGGTAGCTAAACTTCCAGTTGTGTACTCCATGAAATTAGACCCAGAGGTCAGTCCAGTGGTCAGACCAGTGAGAAGGGTTCTGATAACTATGCAAGACAGAGTCAAAGTCCACTTAGATAAAATGGTATAGCAAGATGTAATTTGTCCAGTTACAAGACCAACTGAATGGATGTCTTTTATGGTAGTCACTCACAAGAAAGGTTCAGATGAAAACAGAATATGTATTGACCCAAGAGACATAAACAAAGCATTAAAGAGACCCCACCATCCTATGCGTACAGTCTAGGAAGTTTCCAAACGCCACTGTTTTTTTCTGTCTTAGATGCAAAGGGTTCATTTTGGCAAGTAATGCTTGATTGCAGACCTTCACTACTGACTACATTCAGTACGCCATTTGGTAGATACAGATTTTTTAGAATGCCTTTTGGAATAAATTCTGCCGGTGAAGCCTTTCCACGTGCAATGGAGCTAATTATTTCAGGCTCTCTGTGTGCTATAATAGTAGATGATTTACTAGCTGAAGGCAATGGTGAAGCAGAGCATGACAGAAACCTCAGGAAAGTTTTGGACAGAGCACTTGAAGTGAATGTAAAGCTCAATCCTCTGAAATGTTAATTCATGATACCAGAAGTTACTTATGTTAGTCATTTATTTACCAGTTCATGCTTGTCTCCAAATTCTTCCAAACAGCCATTCTTGACATGCCAGCTCCAGACAATGTCCAAGCCTTACAGCATTTTCTTGGTATGGTTAACTATTTGGGCAAGTTTATACCAGACTTCAGTGAATTATCAGTGCCTTTGAGAAGTGACATGCAAAACTGTTACCTGGTCATAGTTGGAACAACACCAGAGACCATTTGATGACCTAAAATGGAGAATTACCAGTCCACCTACATTGAGATATTATGATGTCCACAAACCAGTAATTCTTTCTTGTGATGCTCAAAGTTCAGTCTTGGTGAAGGTATTCTTCAAGAGGGCAGGTCAGTAGCCTATGCATCTAGAACTTATCCAAACTGAGATGCAGTATGCTCAAATTGAAAGGAACTTTTGGTAACTGTGTTCGCATGTTTAAAGTTCCATGATTATATTTATGGTCGAGCTATCCAGACTGAGACTGATCATCAGCCTGTAGTCACTATTTTAAAGATGCCTATGCATACAGCTCCAACAAGACTACTAAGAATGATGCTTAAATTAGAAAACTACAGCTTCAAAATGGTCTATACAAAAGGCAGACTTCTTTATCTGGCTGATACCTTATCTAGGTCACTCAGAAATACTACAGAAAAGCTTGGTGCAGAGAATTTTGACTTCAATGTCATGGAAGTGCATAATTTTTCTACTACAAGATTTGATGATCTAAGAGATCATACAAAGACTGATCCAGTTTTCCAAAAGCTCAACCACTTCAATATCGGATGGCCGTCAAAGCAATCTTGTGTACCAACAGATGTGCAACCTTATTTTACTTACAGAGATGAGATGTTGATGGAAGATGGTATCATTTTCAAAGGTACTAAAGTTGCCATTCATACTTCCTTACAACATGAGTACATCCAGATTTTGCACTGTGGCCACCCAGGTTTCGAAGCTACCAAAAGCAGGATGAAAGAACTAGTATTTTGGCCTTCTCTGTCAAAAGATATTGATAAAGTACTTTCATCTTGTAAGGTATGCAATAGTACTAAACCACATTTGCAAGTATAGCCACTTAAGCCAGAATCCTGAACTACCTCAGTCAACAGTAGCCACTGACATCTTCTGGAATAGTCAACATTACTTAGTGTTGGTAGACTCTAATTCAAACTGGTACAGGATTGATCTGCTACCCAACCTAACATTCACTACTGTCATTACTAAGTTGAAACATCATTTCCCAGTCACTGGTAGTCCATACAAAGTTATTTCTGACAACGGTGCCCAGTTTACCAGTCAACTATTTCAGAAGTTTGCAAAACAGTGGGACTTTATCGATGTTACCAGTAGTCCTTAGTACCCACAGTCAAACAGCTTAGCTGAACGTGCAGTGCAAAGTGCAAAGCAATTACTAGAGAGGTCAAAGTGTGACAATACTGATGTTTTTTTTGAATTTGCTTAATCTCAGAAATATACCCCATGACAATTTACTAGGCTCACCTGCTCAGACACTTCTACCTAGGTAAACCAGAACAACTTTGCCTATCGGTTCTAGTTTGTTGGTGTCTAATGCTAAAACATCAGAGCAATCAAAGCACAACTATTCAAAAAGCGTTCATTCCAGAAGTCCAACTATGATAAAATGAGGAGATTTCTTCATCCATTGAAAGAAGGAGAGATAGTGAGGATGCAAACGGCGAAAGGTTTTGATCAAATTGGTCAAGTGAGAGGTGTATGTGCTGAGCCAAGATCCTACTTAGTGGAATCTGAGGGTATAGAATACAGAAGGAATTGCAGGCATCTTCTTCCAGTGTCTGGATCAATACTGTGGTATCATACCTGTGATACAGACTCTAGATCTCAGAGCAACCCGGATGATGTTCCTGTTGAAGGACATGTTTCAGTACCTATTCCCATTCCTGATAAAGTCCCCATGACCCTGAAGTTGAACATTCATTAAAGACAGGCCCTGCTGCTAAACCCAGTCGTAATTTTTATGTCACATGATCAGGTTGTATTTCCAGACCTAGTGAAAAATACACAACGACCTGGACATGATTGTTTCATTTGTAATTATTTCTGTGCAATTACATTTCAATGATTATTGTCATTATTATTGGTCATGACTAATTTCTCAAAAAGGGAGGCTGTAAAACAGAGTTTGTGTTGTGACTTTAAGAAGCATTTCAAAGTGAGGGCACATGCATATAAATAGAGTGCACATGCAGGCAGCAGTGCCATTTTGAGTGAACAGCCAGAGTATTTACATGTATGAGTGCAGTAGTCAGTCTGTATAGACGTTTATCTAAGTTTAAGGTATTAAGCCTCAGTCCTGATGTGTTTGTACATAATAAAGCTGCTTGAATCAAACCCACAACTGTTCATCTGTTTTATCCTGACTGTACGAGAGATGGTGGTCAAATGTCATTTTGTGTGGTGTGCTTATTGAAGGGAACCAGGAAAAAAGCAGCTTACTCTCTTTAAAGTTTGCAATATTTTCTAGCTACTGCTTGTGCATTAAACGTTATTTTTATTTTTCCTTTGTTAATCAGGTTAGTCTCACTAGGCTAGTGGCCTTCTTTTAGGGGAGACCCAATGAGGTTTTATAGAACTAGGAGAAGTTAGGGTAGGAATCTTCCCCTACTCTTTTTGATGAGTGTCATGGGATTTTCTACACCTACCTGTGTTACCACTAACACAAGTAGAAGGGACCTCAGTTTCACATCTCAACTGAAGGACTGCATATTCAGGAGTGCATCATCCTCTTCATGTTGGACTGCAGTGCCAGCAGTCCATCTACCTGGTGTGAGAATAGAGCCCACAGCATTCTGCAACAAGATGAGTGTGCAACTTGTTGTGCCAGTAATCCTGTAGAAAAAAATGCTTCTCTTATTTTGCAGACTTTACCAGACTTTGACACATATTTTGGTCTGTGCCTTTTTGGCAAACCTTTGAGGACTGTAACCACTAAATAGGGAGTACTATCTATGAATGAAAGCAACTTACCCTCTTTTATCATATCAAAATGTGCCTTCAAAGGACCAGCGTGCATTTGTATGAAATACACTGGAATATTCTTTCTCTAGTGACTATGTGAAATGAAAGTGAAATTGTCACTGATATTATGGAATGTTGCTGACTTTTGCTTTATATTTTTGGTCTGTACCTCATGGAAATTGTGGTTATGTAGAAAATCATTTAGAATTACAGTCAATATATGGGGAAGGGGTGGATGAAGATGAAAATAACTTCCTATCTTGTTTTTTTAGCTTTAATATCTAGCTTTACAGGACAATGGTGAATTTGCCTGAAATACATTAAATAGCTGCAGACAACTGAAGTTTTGAGCTTTTAATGAGATACTCCCTGTGCCCAGGGTACAGAGCTTGAGTCTTTCCACCTTTATTTGCTGACTTTGCAAGTCTAAGCATGTCACTTTACCAGTGCTGCCAGGTTACCCCTGAAAAGGGACAATTTGTCCATTAGGCTTACCGTGTCAACAAATAGGTAAACTACAAAAAAAGTTTATTCTTTGCTGAGTGCTTTTGTGAAGAATATTCTTGACATTGTCTCAAGCTTTTGTTCCATACTTCATAAAATCTGTGATGTTACAGGAAATCATTGAGGACAGCAGTCACTGATGGCAATTATTTGGCTTTTCATATTTCATATCCTTCAGAAAACATTTGCTGATACAAAAAAAACTGCTATTCTAGCAACATTCTAAATATGTGAGAGCAATATTTAAAGTTGATTCCTGATTTTGGGCTTTCTCCTTCATCATACCTCTCAACCTTTTAGAGCAAGAAATCTGGTCAAAGCCATAAATAAAAGTGGGGCAAATGCCCAAAAATAGGGATAATGTTTAAATATTGCTCTTACAAACTTACAAAGTTAATAGAATAGCGGGTTTTGTATTAGCATGAATTTTTAAAGGGTATGAAGCCTGAAACTCAATTGTCTGTCATGATTTTCTAACTTCAGTCTTTAATGATTTGCCAGTAATTTGCCAGAAAACCACAATTTTATGAAAAATGGATCAAAAATATGATGTAAAATATGGACATTCTGCAAAAATCTGTACAGTTGAGAGATATGTCCCTCATTATGTTTTGGGTTATTCTCTGATTCTTGTACTAAGAGGTTGAGAGATACAATTTTTTCCGTCAAAGTCAGATGAAATTTACATGACAAAGTGGCTATAACTGTGCTGGGTGAGGGTGGGGCTGTTTATGAATGAAAGTAGTTTATGCTCTGTTTGTTCACTCAGTTAACCATCTGATTCTGCAGGACTAATGTACATTTAAATGAAACTAATTGAATACTCGTGGCTATTTATGTGAAACAAAGCTTTCAATTGTTCTTGATTTTACACATATTTTTAGTCTGTTTCTCATAAAAGCTGTATTTTTGGCAAATCTCTATGGATTATATTTTCCAAATAATGACAGAGATTTGAGTTTCAGACTTCATATCCTTTAGTAAATGTAAGCAAATGCAAAATAATGTTATTCAAGCAACATTCCAAGTATGCAAGAGAAGTCTGTCTCTGATTCTGGGCCTTTGTCCCTCAATATGTTTTGGCTTTATCCCTGATTTGTGTGCTAAAATGTT
The DNA here is from genome assembly GCF_019279795.1 of Protopterus annectens. Taxonomy (NCBI): domain Eukaryota; kingdom Metazoa; phylum Chordata; order Ceratodontiformes; family Protopteridae; genus Protopterus; species Protopterus annectens. The sequence continues at coordinate 1,985,826,125 of NC_056728.1, read as the reverse complement.
GAGATGTATCACCTTTTATCACAACCAGATGAGGTACACAGAGCAAACTGGCCATAACATCTGGGTTGGGTGGAAGTTGTCTGTGGACAGAAGAAAGTAATCCTCTTGTATGAACAGTCTAAACAGTCTGCATTTGCATTTGTGTTAAACAATGTTATTTTCCCACTGTCAGACGTCTGAGGTATACAGAGTCAACAATGACCTTTAATTATTGGGTACAGGGGCTGTCTGTGGACAAGAATGGCTGAAGGTTGCTGTCAGATCAGGTTAAGCAGCCATTAGTCTGGCTTTGACAGACTAGTATGCACATGTCTAAAGCAAGTGCAGACACTTTATTGTGACCATTTTTTTAAATCAAAATCAGACATTGGAGGTATATAGAGGCAAGTGGTTGTTATTAATGGGTACAGATACTGGTAAAATATAATGTCACCAGTTTGAAAATCTTAAATCAGGAAGTTAAACCATAAGACTATAAAGAATATGAGCATGTATGCATATGTGTGTGGCCCACTGTTTGAAAGCCACCAGGGACTAAGATGCATTTACCTCTCCACTCCTTATTAATGTGAAATTTGGGGTAGTAAAGATACCATTCATCTGAGACAGTCAACATAATTTCTTGCGCATATTTGTAAATAGTGCAGCATGTATGCATGACAGTTAACCTGCAAGAATTAGAAGCAACCATGTCTGAAACTATTAGTAGACAGGTAGTGCATAATAAAAGCTGATATCAGCTTTTAATACTTCTGTGTCAACCCTTCTCATGACACCTTTTCCTATTCCTTTTTGTTTAATACCTTATTATGTACTAAACTGTATTAATTATTGACGCTGGCCTTTCGTAGTCTAAAGGATCTTTCATATGCATAACCCATAGCTATAGACTTATATATATATATATATATATATATATATATATATATATATATATATATATATATATATGGGTCTACCTGACAACGTCGACAGCTTAGAACGCCGACAATGAGAACACCGACGCCAGAAGATCGACAAGTGAGAAGACTGACGGATGAAAACACCGATGCTGAGAACACCGGCATGGGAAAAGGCTGTGTAAGTACGCAGTAGTGACAGATGTTAGGGTGCAAGTAAGGTAAGTGTGCGATATTGACGGTCTGTAGGGATAGAGGTGGGTTAAGTGAGTTAGGGTTAGGGCGCAGGTTAGGTAAGTGTGCGGTAGTGATAGTCTTTGGGTTAAGGGCGGGTTAAGTGAGTTAGGGTTAGGGCGCAGGTTAGGTGAGTGTGCGATAGTGACAGTCTTTGGGTTAGGGGTGGGTTAAGTGAGTTAGGGTTAGGGCGTGGGTTAGGTAAGTGTGTGGTAGTGATAGTGGGTTAGGGGCGGGTTAAGTGAGTTAGGGTTAGGGCGCGGGTTAGGTGAGTGTGCGATAGTGATGGACCTTAGCGTTAGGGTTTGGATTAAGGTTGTAGATAGTTGTGTATGTGAGGTTTAGTGTGGGTTTGTAAGGATTTTGGTGTGCTTGTGTTGTGTGTGTGCTTTTTGGACATGGGATTTGTTTTGTTTGTTGATTGTCGGTATTATGGTGTGCCGGGCATGTGAGGTTTCTTGTTTGTGAACTGTCGGTTATATGGTGTCGGTGATTTCGTTGTCGGTGTTGTGATGTGTCGGTGTTGTCAGGTAGACCCAGATATATATATATATATATATATATATATATATATATATATATATATATATATATATATACTAATAAATATAATGTCATATATTATACTGGGAGTGTATCTTTGTTAATTTTATTGACAGCTAAATCAGTATGAAAAACACATTAGTATAGTATTTTATTTATATTGATGTTCACTTGATGTTTAGTGTTTGTTTCAATTCAAGTGCCATATTCTAATTAAGCAGTATGCATGTGACATGTTTATATGATTTTTGGACAGCTTCTGCAAAATGACATTAACTGTCATTATTTAATTTCCCTAATTAGGATTCAGTATGATCATGTAGAATAAAGTTATAACACAATACCATAATGCAGTTGTTTTACTGAGGAAGGATTTGTCACGTTTTACCAAAAATAGCCTGGTCCTATTGTTTGCATTTGAAGTACTGGGTATACATCCCTAGAAGAAGCATTCCCCACAGGCTCACAATTTAATGAGTGTGGCAATATTTAGTCAAGTACCTCAAAGTGAGCAGAGATTTTTTACTGTCGCCCAGGCTTACCAGTCAAGAAAAGCATGTTTTCTGAAACAGATACTTGCAATACTGAAATCTGATCTGTCTTACTGAGTTTTTTTTTTTGACCAGGCATGAGTTATTTTATTTTCATTGCTGTGGCAAAGGGATATTGTGCCATAACTGGAGAAGAGATTTTTTTTTCTTGTTGTCATGCTATTTTTTCCCAGTATTAAACCACTAAAACTGAATTAAAGAAGTTTGATTGCTCTTGAATTAAAGTGAAATTCTTTATGTTGTCCTATACTGCCATCTGCAAATGCAGAAAATGTACTAAATTAGAACAATTTTATATAGTGTTTCTAATAAACACATCAGATGAAGTGTAAATTGTTGCAAATTGCCAGATCAATTAATCAAAACAGCTGTTGTTTACAGCTGCAAGCTGTAGAAAAATACAAAATAATAATGTCAGAACAGAAAAAATATTTTTTTTCATTCAATATCAAATTGTTGTTTCATTGACAGTGTATAATTATAGCAATGCTATGATTTCAGATTACATTTCTGCAAACATGACATAAGGATTTATTCAGAAATAGCACAGCCAACATTTATAACAACTGTATTACTGAAACAAAAGTTAACTGCAATGCTTGTTTAACTGTATAGTGCTTCTAAGTGAAATGACATACAGAAATCAGAATTAATTCAGAGTTAGCCATCTCCTGTGGCATACAGGGTTAAAGCCCTGACAACTTTTCAGGTAACCTAAATTCTAATGGAATTGGTAGGGAGGATAGATATCTCTATCCTGGTGGGTATGTATACATTAGAACAAGTACACACTGCCAGAAAAGCTTGATGGAGGAACAGTGATATAAATGCATGGTTTAGAGGCAAGCATTTGTTTCACCAAGCCAATAGCTGATGGTAGCATTCATCAGTGGTGTCGATGGAGAAAGCATTTACAACCTCTGCAGTGATTGGCTAACACATTCCACCACCTAAGGGTAGGGTTATGATACTACAAAATGCTGTAATTTTCATAATGTTGGTCAGTACATAAATAAACCTAATAGTTGCCTGAATGGTGACTCCCTTTGAACAGCCGTCACCTGGATCCCAGGTAAAAGTTCTGAGTAAGGCAGGAAATGGCCCATCTCAATATGGGGTGGGGTGGGGTTGAAGGCTAGAAAGCAAAGGGGCAAAAATCACACATAAAACTAGCACAGATATAAAAATTCAATAGATCTCGTCAATGAATATTTAGTTCAAATCCAAGATAAAAAATATACAGAAAAATATGTATTTCAGTTGTTTTAATGCTGATGTATCTTGTTTCTTTATTGTGCTGTTTCATTCCAAAAACTACTTCAGTGATAATGTCAATCATTGTTTGAATGTCTGACACTTCAGATTTAAACAACTCTAAGTAAAATTCAGCATATATATATATATATATATATATATATATATATATATATGTATGTATATATGTAAAATTCAGTATATATATATGGGTCTACTTTAAATAACCGAACCGACACTTCACCGACACGCAGAAGACCGAGACGAAAGGACCGAAAAGCAAGTTGATCGAAAAGGTGATTTGCCGACAGCCGAAAGACCGACAAGGGCAACGTGTGAGCGCGACTCGGTAAGTGTGCGATAGTGACGGATTTAGGAGCGGTCAGGTAAGTGTGCGATATTGAGGGATTTTGGGTTAGGGTGTGGGAAAAGTGAGTGTGCAGTAGTGTCGGAGTTAGGGATTTTGGGTTAGGGTGTGGGAAAGGTGAGTGTGCGGTAGTGTCGGAGTTAGGGTTCGGGTAAGGTAAGTGTGTGATAGTGACGGACTGTAGTTTAGGGACGGGTTAAGTGAGTTAGGTTTAGAGTGCAGGTAGGGTGAGTGTGCGATAGTGACGGGCTTTATGTTTTAGGGTGGGTTAAGTGAGTTAGGGTTAGGTTGCAAGTAGGTTAAGTGTGCGATAGTGACAGTCTTTAGGTTTAGGGGTGGGTTAAGTGAGTTAGGGTTAGGGTTAGGGTGCGGGTAGGGTAAGTGTGCAGTAGTGTCGGACCTTAGGGTTAGGGTTTGGGTTAAGGTTAGTGGATATGTCATTGTGTGTAATGTGTAGTTTACGTTTTTTGTGTCGGTGTAATGGTGTTCGGTTTTGTGAGTTGCCGGTGTTGTGTGTTTTCGGTTATTTGGGGTCGGTGTTTTGTGTGTCGGTGAAGTGTCGGTTTGGTTATTTAAAGTAGACCCATATATATATATATATATATATATATATCTATGGGTCTACTTCTATTCGCTGACAGCCCATTTCACTGAAACCCATTTGGTTGACAGCTCATTTCATCGACAAACATTCTAGGTGGGGGGCTGCGCCCCCCACACCCCCCCAACTATATATAACAACTCCACAGTCGCACAACAGTGGGGAGGGGGGCAAAACCCAGGTTTTTGCCTTGAATACTTTTGTCAATGAAATGAGCTGTCGACCAAATGGGTTTCAGTGAAATGGGCTGTCAGCGAATAGAAGTAGACCCATATATATATATATATATATATATATATATATATATATATATATATATGCCTACAGTCATACAGTCATCATTTTCATTCTCTGGAATCTAGTAATTCCCTCTCTTTTTGCCTTCACTTTATGTGTCTTTAAATAGAAAATTAGCAACAAAATGTACCGTCTTAAAATCTTAAGCATAAAAAGTTGCCAAAGAGGTAAAAAACAGATTGCTGAGAATAAAAGTCATATGAGAAAACAAATGAGAATTCTGCAAAATATTACCAACAGTAAATAAAATAAAATCTGTGTGCGTGTGCATGTGCGTGTGCGTGTGCGTGTGTGTGTGTGTGTGTGTGTGTGTGTGTGTGTGTGTGTGTGTGTGTGTGTGTGTGTGTGTGTGTGCGTGTGTCCACACACGTATGTGAGTGGGTGATGTGAGGGCTGCTGCATAAAACAGTGTACCACTGATATTAATTTCAAGCAACTTGCAAATGTACAGTGCAATTATAAATTCATAGATAAGTACTAGGCTAACTGCCTTTTGGGCCATTTTAAAGTTAGCCAATTTCGCTTTCGAAAGTGAGAATCCAACCATGTACTGTGTGTCTGTTGAGTTAAACACCATAACCATTATCCCAACCTCCCATCCCCATCATTATCCCCCTCTCAACCCAATGCAGCTATATTTGGAACTAAACATTTAAAGAGTTAGCTGTGAGGCTAGGAAGAATAAACAATACTGTTGCGTTTAATTTAAACAGTATATTGCATGATGTGAGATGTGACTAATGCTGGCATTTTTTTTTTTTTTTTTTTTTGAAGGAATAATTTTTGTGAAGAAAAGGATGACCTCCCAGCTGTACAGCATATAATTTAAAATAGCATTAACCCTTATTGGGGTTCTTATGTTCTGCTCCAGGTTGTTTTACATTAATGAACTCTAATAGTAATAATATTGTTCATGTATATTATTCAGCCAGAAGTCTGGCCAATGAATAATTGGCACTGAGGTGCCCTAGTAATGCTACTTCTCAGCTATGTATATATCTTGCTATTCCTTAAACACTTTTTGTGATCATTTAGTGTCATGGAAAGAGGATGGTAGCATCCTATAAAATTTGATAGTTCACTCTTTCTATTAACTTCCAAACCAAAAAGTAAAAAGGTCACACAGATAAACCAATTAGTAAAACCTACAAGAAAACCCTAGTCAAGCTAAAGCTTTCACTGTGTAATGTATTAAACCTCCTTTAATAGAGGCACATGGGATATATTCAAATGGCCCGTTGAGGACATCGTGTTTCAGCTGTATGGCTTTAACTGAAACAGTGTCACATTCTATTCCTGTTTGTGGAGTTCTAGTCTTGGGTTTGGATTATTGCTGCAAAAGAAAAGGCTTGGTCATAAAATCTGTAACACTCATAATCTGTGGAGAAGTAGATATGCCAACAGGCCACGCTTCTGTGGCAGTGGAGATTTCAGTGCTCTCTAGGAACAAAAATCTTCTGTGTTATTTGCCTCCATGAAATTTAAGTTATTAGGCTGACTGAAAATATTAGTATTAATGAAATATAGTAAAGGGTCCATGTGAGCTGTCTTTTAGCATTCTGGTTGAATATACAGACAGCTACAGATTTGAATGGCAAATTACTACAAGGACAACTTTTTTACTTACTCAAACAGTCATATGCGTTCAGGTATGAGCTGTGCTCAGTGAAAGGTGAGAAGGAAGTGATTGTATGATGAGGTCATGTCTCCTGCCTAACCAACAGAATGGATAGTAGCAGATCCTGTGTGAACCCCAGTAGAGTATGTGGGCCTAATAGAAGGAAAGTGTAGAAGCATTCTGAGTCGCAATGTCAGACAACAAAAACAATGTTTGTCGGTGCATGTGGAGTACGTGCTAGACATCACTGTATATCAGAGTATGTGGATAATCATGCTTCAGTATCTTGCACAGTCAAAGACTGTCAGCATTTTACCTGCCTGTTACTGTATCCCTGCTGCCCAATCTTTAACTTAAGAAAATGGTATTGTCAGCTTTCTCAGTTCTTGAGGAGAACACCAAATGAAGTGAAACCTCTCAGCCATTAAGGAGCAAAAGGTAGTTTCCAGGGGTGGTAAACACATCAGGAGTAAGGGGAATAACTATAGATTAATTTTGCTGAGGAAAAAATCTCTGTAACAGCTCTGCTCTTTCATACTCGAACTTTCATCTCGATCTATCATAATCTATTTCTATTTCTCAGTATAAAGTAGTAATACTGTAACCTAGTAAATTATCTAACCTATCTCTCCTGCGAAGTCTCATATTGTACTCTTGTGTATATACATTCTGAAATATATTTTAAGCAAATGTTTCCTTTTATCGCATAATTCTGTATATGTTTTCTTTAACTTGTTAAGTTGTAGTTAGTGGAGCTTTTCTCCTCGGGCCTCCACTGAAAATGGACATGTATCCAGTTGGACTAGCCCGGTTAACAAATGTAAAATAAAAATAAATAAAATAAATACTTCTGAATGCATTCTATATCACACAGGCCAGGTCCTGTAAACTAGGATAAATGGGTATACATTTCTGCAAGAAAATATGAATTTTGTAGAAACATCATGGCTTAATAATCAATGTTTCTAAAGGCTGCACATCATCCATATAGCATCTGCAATCTGTCATTCCTAACTTACTAGATGCTTTGCTTTTGGTCTTCTCAGTTACAAATATGTTTATCTATTATCCATTCTACATGAATTTTCATTCACTTCTTATAGCTGTTCCTATTCATCAGTCATATTTTGAGATCTATCTGCATAACTTCACAATTATTATATCCATGTTTTTTCTAGTTATTATTAGTTCTCCACTCTCTAACCTGGACTGCTATCCATTCATAATAAAGGAAAAAGGTGTGTTTAGTTTAGTCTTTCAATGACGCACCTCAGCTGCCTAGCTTGGATTTTAACTTGTTAATGTCTATAGCCATTTCTGTGTCTTTATCTACTTTCTTAATTAAGTTAGTCATATAATAATGTAGTTATGGTATTAAGGTATACTACATGAAGTCAAGTTTGATTTTTGCAGCACTGTTAAGCCTCTTCTTTTTATTTTATTTTATTTATTTAAAACCTGTTTACATGATAGAGCACTGATGACAAGTGATCAGTTTCAGTCTTAGCCCAGGCTTCTTATCTCATTTGGAACCCTATTAAATTAATCCTCTTCTGTTGAAAAGTGTAGTACAATACATAGTACAATACAAAAGAAATTTATACACACTAAAAAGGCATTTTTCTATATTTTTTATTTTATTTTGTATTATTTTATTTTGTGAATTAAGTCGCCTGGATTCTGTCATTCTCTACCAAAGATATTGCAATATATGAATAGAAAATAAGAAATAAAATAAACAATAATGCTGTTTATTACTATGCTCAGATACAAATTTGATAAGTAGAATATACTGTCACATGTTATATTACGTTTTAGCGAAGCTATACTGTTTTGAATAAATGCTTTCTCAAGCAAGAGAAAATGTAATAAATATGTGCAGATCTTGTCATGACTCCAGTCAGGAATCAATGCATTTTAATATGGAATCCGGTACCTAGACAGTAAACTGATTTAGTAATATAATTACAGCAGAAAGGCTAAGATTGTACATTACGACCATTAACTGATTGGCACTATTACTAGAATTCTGAAGGAATTGTCTGTAAATTTTGTTGCTTAAGGTTCCTTTTGACCCTTCTAATTGTGCTAGATTTAGACAAAGGAGTGGTAATATTATCTTTAAAACTACAATGATACTTAATTGATAGAAAAAAAGCAACACACTTTCTCATTACTGACTATAATAGCTTTTAAATGAATCATGCCTGCTGCAAACAGATTTTATGTGTTATTGATTGTATTTGCCTATAACTCCATTTTAATAAACAGTGCCCGTTACAGTCAGTAGGAATTAAGTGTTGACTATGTGCTGCACAACTAAGTCATTCCTTTAGCTTGTTCTTAAAGCAAGCTTCACTATATGTAGAGAGAGGTGGAAAATTAGCTCCAAATATTGAATGAACTAGAAAGTTTTTTAAAAGCTGCAACTTTTTTTCATAGCACAGACAACAAAATAAGTGACTGTGTTCTACTGGTGGGCTAGCAGACTATCTGTAATTATCATCTAAGGCTACACTTTGTCAGTGCACCAACTTAACAACATCATCTGTAATCTTCATGTCAGAATTTGACAAGGAAGTTGAGAAGCTGATCTTTACTTGTTAGATGTTCATCTGAGGCATCACATTAGCTGAGCTGGCTACGCACCTGAGACATTATTAGGAATGATGCTTGAGTTAAATTATTTCAGATGAAATTATTCTTAAAAACCTATATCTGATCTCTGAAATTTCAAGCAGCAGTGGAAAGTATTCTGGAAAAAAGTAGCTTAACACTAACAATGCTTAACAATGTTAACCTTACAATTTTAGAAATTCTAAATTTTTAAATGTAAAAATATATGCCTTTGTGTGCAGACCTGTTGCTACTAAATGTAAAGGCTTATAGAGCTATAATGTGAAATAAATGCACAGTATTAAATTTCAAATGAAATAATGAATGATTGACATACTTCTTTGAAACATTCAATAGATTCAAGTGAACATTAATTTATGATCAGTGATGGAACTTAATATGTACATGTTAAAGGGAATGAATATGTTAAAGTCATGCCATATGAACTGGCTCTATGAAGGTGTTTCAAGGAAATATACTTGTACTGTTTTTTTATTTAGCCAAGGTGGATATGGATATAACTACATCCAGGTGGCATATGGATACCATTGTTACTGCAGTTCTGATTATAAACTCAAGCACACATCAAAATGACTATTATTTTATTGTAACTGTTCTAAGTATTCAGATAAAATAAAATACTTAAAATAATCAAAAATGCAAGAAACATTTCACTGTATTTAAAGCAACGTTGTATTCAAAATGTTACCGTATAACAATTAGGTGGAAGGTGACAGTGGAGCTGAAATGGGATTCAGTATGGTTAATTGTACCTTGCTTAGTCAATATGTTGATAATTACAGCCAAAACATCCATGCTTTTTCCTGCATCCCCAAGTAATCACTGCTTGATGAATAACCCTATACCACTTAACAGTTGATTTTGTGGGAAAAGGCCATGAATCTCTGTACCTCTGAGCCATAATACCATGTATGTATATATGGGTCTACCTGATTACGCCGAAAGCGGAAAACACCGACGAGACAACTAACACCAAAAGATTGACAACAGAGAAGACCGACAGTTGAAAAGCCCGACGCTGAGAACACCAACATGATAAGGTAAGTGTACGATAGGGACGGACTTTAGGGTCAGGGTGCGGGTAAGGTAAGTGTGTGATAGTGAGGGACGTTAGGGTGTGGGTCAGGTAAGTGTGCAATAGTGATCGACTTTAGGTTTAGGGGCATATTAAGTGAGTTAGGATTGGGGTGCAGGTAAGGTAAGTGTGCAACAGTGATGGACTTTAGGGTTGGGGTGGATTAAGTGGGTTAGGGTTAGGGTGTGGGTAAGGTAAGTGTGCAATAGTGACGGAACTTAGGGTTAGGGTTTGGGTTAAGGTTAGTGCATAGATAGTTGTGTATGTAACGTTTAGTGCAGGTTTGTAAGGTTTTTGGTGTGCTTGTGTTGTGTGTGTGTTTTTCGTATAAGGCCTGTGTTTTGTTGATTGTCGGGATTGTGGTTTGTCAGGCATGTGAAGTTTTGTGATTTTGAACTTTCAGTTTTGTGGTGTCAGTTATTTAGTTGTCGGTGTTTTGGCATGTCGGTGTTATCAGGTCGACCCATATTTATATATATATATATATATATATATATATAAATAAATATATATAAATATATATATATATATATATATATATATATATATATATATATATCGATCTACTTCAGTAGCTTGAACTATTACTAGTTCGAACCACATATGGCCGAGACCATATGTTCGAACTCATAAAAGTTTGAACACTGATGTAAAACCACATAAAACCAAAAAACACAAAACTAAACATCTATAGCAGGGGAGGCTATGCCCCCTGCACCCCCCACACCCCATAACTTAAATATACCAAATCCGAGATCGCAGTACATTGCAGAAATAGGAAATCTTCCCTTTCTGCTCTGTACAGAGATCTCCATTCAGAAACAGTCAATCTACTGAAGGGGACCCATATATATATATATATATATATATATATATATATATATATATATATATATATAGTTTACACTCAAATGGGGATGGTCAAAAGGCTGTTTTCTAGATCTCATAACAATGAACTGAAAATGGTTGAGTCCATAACAGTGAGTGCTAGTGTGCATTTGCTGTTGTGAGGTCAACATTCTGCTTGGAGATCGCATTACAGTGTAGCTTGGGAAATGTAGTCTTTTCCTCACTATAGTGCGATCTTGGAGTTTGTTTATATAAGTAGCAGGGGATGTAGAGGGCACACCCCTCCATATCAGGGTGCAGGGGGTACAGTTGGTTGGAAATCACTGGACTGCAAGGTACATTGGGTAATGTTGACAATGTGAATATGGACACGCATTACCGGTTTCATTATTTTGGCTAGGAGATGCTTTTATTTTCTTTATTGTTTTTCAAGTAAGTCAACACTTGACCGAGTAATTTTCAGAAAGGTGATAGTAAACCTATATATATATATATATATATATATATATATATATATATATATATATATATATATATATATATATGGCATAAGGCTGACATGATAAAGGTTGACAAGACCGAAGCACATCTAAACCAATTTTACTTTTTGCAGGTGAGAAAGCCACCTCTTGCATGCGCTATGTAAATACACTAACTCCAAATCCCACCACACTGACATTATAACCTTCACTGCTATAATATCAATTATATTGATATTATATGTTTTAGATATTTTTGTTGGCTTTTTTCATGTTGACCCATAAATATATATGTATATACTAACTCAGAGGTCATAAACTTGGAGGAAAAAAAGTAAAAAAAGGCAAAGTCACCTTTTTACTTTCCTCTGACTCCCACGACAAAAATTAGAACATCATATACAACAAACAAGTTCTGATGCAGTAAAATGTCGGCAACATAAATGTTAACTCTTCCATCTGTAATATTTTGTGGCATAACAAAACTACAACAGCAACAGTTCTTGCTCTCCTAAAAAAAATACATCAGTTCTGAGAAAGTGAACCTGTGATGTGACATGAGCATGCTCAGTAAAGATTTTAACTATTTCTCACAGCTGACATTATTTGTTTCCATGTTTTTGATAGTAGCTGTAGTAGTAGTAGTCTAATGGAAGCTGTTTATATTCAATTTTGGCTTACTATGCAGTGAACGATTAACATCTGGCTTCATTGATATCACTTTATATCATGAAAGGAAATACAGTGACATTAGCTTGATATAACAGTGCCAACTGTAGCAAATAGAAATGCTGCTGAATCTAGTAATGGTGGCAGCAGTTTACCCCTCCACAGGTGCTACCACATAAGGAAATTAGAGGCCAGTGATGGTGACTGCCATATAAAAACATTTGGATATTGCAAGATTTAGTAATATTTTGATATCTTCTCCTTTTGATTACTGTGGTTTAACAATTATAGTCTGTTTGCTATTGTTGCACTTTATTCATTGACATGACAAACATCTGTCAGACATTTTCTTTTGTTTTAAATGCCATTCCAGTAAGATGTTGCCACCCCTTCTGTTTTATAAACCAGTTTTACTAAACAATTAAAACTGTAAGTACCATGAGTGTCATTGTCTGATCCTTCAAAGAAATAACTAATATGAAGAAAATTATTTGAGTATAGCACATGTACATGAGAGCTGTAGAGAAGGATGGGAGTTCTGGGTCATTACATAGCTATATTATTGAGCCACTGTTTATTTTTACACTATTACAGCATATTTTGGACCCTCGAGTAAATAAAATAATTAAATTGCCTGTGCTAATATTGTGAGACTGTAAATCTCTAAGCAATAGGTTTTAAACACACATACTGCACACAAAATACAATTCCTGCGACAATGCAATAGCAGTGTTTTGAATACACTTGTACATTCTAGAAGTATCTTTTGTATAGCAATTAAATGGATGATGTAGGGGTAGAAAGTACATGTTTTGTTCTGTACATAAATAACTACTATTGACAGACTGTACTTGCATGTATTTAGATAATTAGGAGCTCCAAGGAATATTGACTCATCCATTTTTAGATGGCACACAGAAAACAATATGTGTTGACAGAATGTATAAAACCAATGGAAAATTTTATTCAGCTTCTGAATGTGAAATTTAAAAGCTTTTCTCCATGTGATTCCTTCTGAGTATGGTCTTGATCTGATCATCTGATAAGGCTAGCCCATTTAACAAAATAAATAAATAAATAAGAAATACTTACATGCATACATACATACATACATACATACATACATACATACATACATTGTTATTATTTATTTACTTTACATTTGTTTACCGGGAGAGCCTGAATGGAATAGTAGCCCATTTTCAGTGGAGGCCTGGGGAAAAAAGCTCCAAGAATATAATATTACAATAGTACTCGTAAGGTTAATGTGCATTTTAGTGTAGTTATATACAGTTATATACAGCAAGTATTATAAAGCAAACACAGTTTCAATTAATACTATTATTAAAGTGTTTTAGGAGGACATCAGAGAAGAAAATAAAATTTGAGGGGGTCAGATGACCATAGTAAAAGATAGATATATGTTGTTTGTAGGTATTAAGAGTGGTCCAGTATTGGATGTTAGGGTAACATGATGTGACTTGTTGAGATAAAGGCAGAAAAATGAGTGGTAGTGTGATTAGCTGTGAGAAGTTGAAGAATATTGTGAATTAATAAGGAGAGTTGTAAAATGAAGAGAAAGCAGTGGGGTCTTGAGAGAGGAGTTATAGAGGATTAGGAATAGGAAGTGAAGAGTAAAGGAAGAGAGTGGAGTCTAGTGAGCCTGGGGAAGAGCAGGAACATTCCAGTTATTTGTAAGATGTTCCTTGAGAAGATTTTTGAAAGTTGAAGAGTTGGTTGTGAAAACTATTTGCTGGAGAGTAGAGTTCCAGATTGCAGATATTTATTTGGAGAACAGAGCATCCCTGTGACTATTATTTGATCTAATGACCTCAAGTAATAATTTGTTGGATGAACAGAAGGTTCTAGTGTTTGAGTATGGTTGTATTAATTTTTTTAGGGCATGGCAGTTATCTGGTTGGTGTCTGATGGTATGAGCAGTTGTTAGCTGCGTTGAAGGTTAAGCAATTTGGAAGTTCGATACAGTTTAGTTGGTGGCAAGCTAAGCAATGGTGGGATCTGTTTGTGTGGTTAGAGGCAAACCTGGCTATTTACTGTAGCAACTCCCTAGCTTATTATGGTCAGTTTTTCTTAGATTTGTAAAAATTGGGGAGACATATAAGAGGGTAGATAGTAGATGTGTTCTGGCAATGGCCTGTCTGGAAGTATTGGTGAGGAATGGCTTGGTTCTGTACAGAGTTCCTAGTTTGATGTGTATTTTTTTGATTGCCTGGGCTATGTCTATGTCATATTTAAGGGTGTTGTCGATAGTGATGCCTAGCAGCTTGGTGTGTTACACAGGTTAAGTTTTGGTGTTGTTGGAGGGGTAGATAATGAAGGGGGTGGGAAGCTGAGATGATTTGTTGTTTGAGAATAGCATTAATTTGGTCTTATTTGGGTTAAGTATGAGTTGATTGAGAGACAGATATTGCTCTATGTCTGTAAATGCTTTTTGAGTTATTTGTAAGTGTTTAGTAATAGAGGTGGCTGCACAGATGAGAGATGAATAATCAGCATATTGTACAATGGGTGCTGATTTGGTTGCTGAACTGAGGTTGTTAGTAAAAATGGTAAAGAATAGTGGTCCAAGAATTGAACCTTGTGTGATACCTACTGATACTGGTAATAGCGATGAGATTTCTTTTTGCCACTTGACTGTTTGTTGTTATTTAGACAAGTAGCTGTGGAACCATAGGATGGTTATTTGGGAAAGGTTTAGGGCAGGAAGTTTGTTCAGAAGTTGTTGATGTGAAACTGTGTCAAAAGCTTTTGACATGTCGAGGAAGACAGATGATACAAATTGTCCTTTGTTTCTCAGCTGATTAACTGTGTCTGTAAAACTAATGAGAGCGGTTCTGATGCTGTGTTTTGATCTAAACCCGTGCTGAGAGTTGGAGAGAAGGTTATTGTCCAGTAGATAGGGAATTAGTAGTGAATGTATGCATTTCTCGAGGATTTTAGCCAAGGGTGGACGTATTGATATTGGCCTGTAGTTAGCTAGTTGTGTGGAAGTGCCACTTTTGTGAAAGGGGATAATATATGAGATTTTCCACAGTTTAGGTATACAATGGTCTGAGATGGAATGAGGGATTAATAGGGAGACAGTGTATGCAATGGTGTTGGCTGCAAGTTTAAGAAACTCAGTTGGGGTTCGTCAGCTGCAAGAGATGTTGGTTTTAGTTTTTGAAGGAGTTTGTTTATGTAGCTGGTTTGTATAGGTATGATGTAGAAAGACTTGTGATGGGAAGTAGAGCTAGATGAAACTATTAGTGGGGTGTTCATAGGTTCATACTAGGCTATCTGCCCTAGGGCATTTACAAGCCTAGCCAGAGTGTGTTTGGCTTTCACCACCCATTTTAAATTAATTTTGCTATGCCCTTTTTCAAGGTTAGTATACTGTGCCTCTGTCTAACAGTGACACAGAAGTGATACCCAGGGTAAACCTACGATCTCCCATCCACTCATCAAGATTCCTCTTGAAGAGAGTCAATGAGGGACTCTGCCTAACCTGGACTGGGATTTTATTCTAGAGTGAACGGAGCCTCTGGGTTATGAATCTGTATAGGTTCATAGGTTCATACTAGGCTATCTGCCCTAGGGCAAACCTAGCCAATTCCCCCATGTGAGAATCAAACCCTGCACCTTGTGTTTGTAAGGGAAACACTTAACCATTATGCCAACCTCCCACCATACACCCAATCAAGTTTCTACTAATAACCTATGCGCCTGCCGAACTACATATCAAAAATGAAATCATCATAATATATAAGTACAATTCTCAGTGTAGTTTTCTACTCTGCAAGACACAATATATATTGCAAAGCTACAATTGTATAAAGCACCATGCCTGCATGCAAACACAATTTGGTCAAAAACACTGAAAACAAGTGATCAGCCAAACACACTTTCTTAGAGATCACTATAGACATGATCGTCCTTGCCTGGAGATACAAATTTTGACCAAATTATGTTCTGCAGTACAGGGAATAAAGAGTGTTATGTGACAAGAGGGCTGAAGGCTTGTGCCTGTCAATGAAAAAGATACAATGTAAGTATGTAAACAAATTCAAGGTAAAAGAAGTAAAAACTAATAAATAAAACCTTAACGCACCTTAAATAATATTTTAAACTTCTTTTAAAAATTTGTAAACTAATGATAAAGCAGGTATTTATTTTGCAGACTGTGCAAAGCTAATCATTTGTACACTTTCAGCAAGCCTGCAAGACCCCGATATTTGAACACAGTTTTAAATATTTATGAGCTAGTAGGTTGATAAGTAATTTAACAGTCAATAAAGTTACAGTAATAAAAACAAACAGCAATACATACTGTGGATGTGGAAAAGCCTAGTGTCGTCACTATTCCTTCCAGGCTATGCCACACCTGTGATTTGGAGATTCTCCATTGCTTTTTTAAAGCTGCCTTGCTATGTTAAACTCCTTTAACATAGCGAGACAGTGTATAAAAAAAGACTTATACTAATGGAAAAAGTCCGGACGACCGGACCTTTTTCCATTAGTAAAAGTCTGATTTACAATGTGCATGCTGACCAATCAGCGTGCACGTTTTGGAATATTAATGGGGGGGGGTCATTGTATAATGTCAGTTAATTAACTCTCTCTTCAGATGTTGTTTTGCTTTACAAGAGTGCATGCAGACAGTGAGAGACATATTACTATCAGCCTGACATTTAAGGACAACAGCAGTTACACCACTTAGGATATTTCCATGATTTGTCTTTCCTGTTCTTTTAACTTTGTAATGACTTTGAAATGACTAATTTGCTATATCAGTTAGTACTATGTAGTTGTGATGGTGAGAAATGCTCTGTAATGGTCAATTACACTAATGGCTCTCTTGACCTTT
Organism: Protopterus annectens; assembly: GCF_019279795.1. Lineage (NCBI taxonomy): Eukaryota > Metazoa > Chordata > Ceratodontiformes > Protopteridae > Protopterus > Protopterus annectens. The sequence continues at coordinate 1,985,809,185 of NC_056728.1, read as the reverse complement.
AACAATGCCAGCTCTGCCTAATCTGTTTTGTTGTTATCAAGATGATAGTTACCTATGTCATACTCCTGTTATTATCATTATTATTGTTAATATTATTATCATGATGGCTTTTCACTCTAGTGCTGTCATTATTTGGCAGTGCTGATGCTGAACTTGTGAAGTGTGAGTTGAACTGGGTGGTGATGGACTCTGAGTTGTTAGGGGTTGATGGGGTACGTGTAGTACCTAGTTTGGGGTTAATAAGTTGTACTATGGCCCTCCAGAATTACATACATACATAAAATAACTTTTTACATTACTCTGACTTTTGAGTATTGTTAGGAATAAATATGTGTGTGTGTGTGTGTGTGTGTGTGTGTGTGTGTGTGTGTGTGTGTGTGTGTGTGTGTGTGTGTGTGTGTGTGTGTGTGTCTGCATGTGCCCTATAGTGACACTAATATATCATCTAGGATTATTTCCTGTCCTCCTCTCTTTTCTTTTGAAATAAGTTCTTCCTCTCCTCAACCTTAAAGTGGTTTATAAGTAGTTGCTAGGCATGCAGTCCAGGAGACCATTAAGGAGGCTAACTCTCCTGCTTTTCCTAAAGCACTGTCTGGTTAAGTGACATACTCAAGATTGCACAATAGAAAAATGAAGCTGGAAATATTTAAACCCTGTTCCCTTGGCACAGAAAGCAATGCATTCACACGTCAGAGCTTTTGCCATCACTTTTGTCAAACAGGAAAATGAAGGCCCTGGAAAATGAATATAATTCACTTAAATAAACATGAAACACAAAATGAGTGTCATGGTGCAAAATCACAGTAAGTGCAAATAGCAAATAAAAAATAAAAAATATGATTTCCACATACATGCAGATATTTTGGAGCCATAGTTTACAAACTACCACATGCCTGATGACACCTTTTGGTACAAATAGTCATATCAAGAGTAATTTTCTGATTATGGGTGTTATAAGGGCTGTAGTAGAGGGATTAGGTATCGTTGAAGGGGCAGTAGTATTATTAAAACTGCAGGGAAGACTGAGAGAATGAGATTGAGTGAAAAGTAATTGACAAGAGAGTTGCAGCAAGACATATATGACACGTTAGTTATTATCACGGCAGTCAATGTCAAAAATAATGGGGGGGGTTGGGGTAACGGTCTTACTATCAAGGATAAATTTAAATATTATCGCAATACATTTAAAAAGTCAACTCCTTACATGTTTTGCATCAATATGCATTTTTGAATAATGAGTATGAAACTTTAAAGACTGACATTATTGACTGAATGTAATCCTTAGTGACTTATGCGAAAAATCAACAATTTTACAAAGGACAAGGCAAAAAAAAAAAGAATAGGTAAAACTGGAAACATTTTGTTTAATGAGGGACAGTTGAGATGAATGAGCACAACAAATGTTATATGCCGTACTGGAAAGTGTTGAACTATTTTGGCTCAAACATAAACCAATCACAACATACGTCTTGACAACTGGTATGCAGAAACATTAGCTGTTATTAAATAGTATGGCTACCACAGAGTTTAACAACTTAAAAATGCTTACAAAAACAAACAAAAAAATCATAATCTAAACAACCATTGGAGAATGTAAATCTAACATAAAACCTCTTTTGGTTCTGGGTAAAGAAAAGGGAATCTCCTCAAAACTGGCATCCAAAAACTGAAACTTTTCAAATGTGTTGACTCATATAAATTCAAAATATCGATCTAAAAGATCAAGTGACACACAATCAGCTTACCATAGAATAAGTGCTGAAAAGGGCATACTGAAATAATTTAAACACTTACTGAGTATAAGCACCAATTGTCTACCAGTAAAGGGTCTTATACTCAAAGTCTGAAAATTGGAAAGTTCTGAAAAGGACAAAAAAGAAAACACAGATTATTTATTTATTTATTTATTTATTTGCATTTATTTACCGGGATGGTCCAGCTGGGCCAGAAGTGCACATTTTCATTGGAGTCCCGGTGAGAAAAGCTCCACATATGAGACATTTCACATACAATAGAGACTTTACATTAATAAAGACATTTAGTATATATTATTGGCAGTTTATAGAATTGGTGAAAAAAACACTACATAAGTAATCATTCTCAAATCAAAGATATTATACAAGCAATACACAGTATATACATGAGAACATTCCATATGAGTAGTTTTCAGCTAGCAAAATTTATATAGGACACTTCATGCAATGGGTGCAAAGCAGATATAGGAATTTATTAGAAACTAGGTACTTAAACTTTTCACACGTTTAAGCGATATACGAGTCCAGTTGCAGGAATCAGCAAAGCAGGTGGATATTGTTGCAGATACAAGTGGTGGTATGATATTAAGGTAGGCTGCGGGAGTACGTGAATGTCTTGCCTGGTTCAATGGTAGGTCTATAAGGGTTAGGAAGAGAAGAAAGTAGACAGTAAGGATCAATGATAGGACAATGAGGGTTAGTAGAAGAGAGAAGTGGGCAGGATGGAGAGGTGGAGTAAGTAAAAAGACAGGTGGATGTGAAAGAAGAATGCCAGAGTAGTAGAGTGGGGGTTAGAATAGTTGTGATGGTTGAAGTTAGGTTATATGAGATGTGGAGTTAGCACATGTGCACAGCCAAGATGAGGAGAGGTGTTGTTTCAGAGATGTCTTGAAGAGGGTTACTGAGCGGGTGGATTTAAGTGTTGGGGGGAGGTATTTCCAAAGTTTTGTGATGGTAAAGGAGTAAAGCATATGGGCAGCTGAAAGTTTGGGTTTTTCTACATTTATGAGTAGTTGGTTGTTGGGTGGTCTGTTAGGACGGTAGTACAGAAGATAGAGCAGGGAACATGGATGGATTAAGAATGAGTTTGTGAGCTGTAATTAGTTGGATAAAGGTGAAATAGTTGGGGAGTTCAAGCCATTTTAGGTTGCGTAATGATAAGTAGTGGTGGAATGAGTAGGAGGTATTAGTCACAAACTTAGCAATTTTGTTGTAGCATGAGTCTGGTTTGGACTTTAGAGAGGACTGAATGTTGGTGAGGAGGGGGCACCATATAAAAGAGAGGGTAATAGAAAAGAAGAGGCAAGGGAAAGTCGGGCTGATGCACTGAGTAGATGTTTGTATTGGTGGAGAGTGCCAAGCTTTTGATGTGTCTTTTTGACATTGGACTGGATGTGCTGGTCGAATGTGAGGTTTTTGTCTATGATAACACCTAGGAGTTTTGTGCTAGGTACAATGTCAATGGTGGTACCATTTTGGGATTGAATGATGAAGTTCTCTTTTTGTAGGGGTATGAACTTTTTGGGGGAAAAGATTACTAGTTTGGTTTTGTTGCAGTTTAGGGCAAGATGATTATTAGACATCCAAATTTCAATGGAGGTGAGGGTGTTTTGGGTGAGTTGGTATAGTTCTGAGGAGTTGTTTGCAGTGCAGATGATAGTGGAGTCATCTGTGTACTGGATGACTGTGTCTTGGGAGAGTGCAGTGTGGAAGTTATTGATAAATATGCTAAACAGAAATGGGCCTAAAATGAAACCTTGAGGAACACCAGTGGTGGTATTTAGGAAAGGGGATTAAGAGTTCTGCCATTTCATTGATTGTTGCCTGTTAGTGAGGTAATTAGTGAACCAGTTTAGAGTTTGAGGTGAGGTACCTATGTTAGAGAATTTTGTTAGAAGGAGAGAGTGGGATATAGTATTGAAAGCTTTAGAAAGATCAAGAAATAGTGAAGATATGATTTTACTAGTGTCACATGCTCGGTTTACAGTGTCCGTGAAGGATATAAGGACAGTAGTGGTACTATGTCCTGACCTAAATCCGTATTGGGTGGGGGAGAGGATGTGGTTGTGAGTCAGATGGTGAAGAAGTTAAGAATGAATACATTTTTCCAGTATCTTAGAGAATGGTGATAGTATAGCAATGGGGTGGAAGTATGTGGTGTCTATGTTGAGCCCCCCCCCCCTTGTGTAGGGGGAGGATATAAGCTTTTTTCCAGATGATGGGCATATAGGATTCTTGGATAGATCTGTTGAAAAGTATGCTGATAGGGTAAGCAACTGAGTTGGCTGAGATTTGCAGATATCTGGCAGGAATATTGTCAGGGGCATATGTGCATGGTTTGAGTTTTAGAAGCAATTTTTTAATAGTCGAGATTGGTATAGGTGACAGAGTAAAGCTGGGAATAGAGGCTGTACTAGTGTTAGCTGTGGAGAGGTCTGTGGTTGGTAATTTGGTCTTGGGAAAGGTAGCAGTTAGATTGGCTATAGTATCTATAAAAAAGGAGTTGAAGGTTGCAGCAGTTTCATTGAGTGCTTTATTTGGGTCTGGGCAAGGATCATCACTAGAGCCTGGGTTTAATAAAGAGTTGAGAGAGCTCTAAATTTTTTTGGGTTTTGCTTGTGTTGATTATGTAATGTAAGGTCGTGTTCTTTTTTTGGTTTGTAGTACTAGATGCTTAATCTGGTTTCGGAGCTGTTTGTCTTGGGTGAGGTCAGATGGGTTTTTGCTTTTTTGCCAGATTTTCCATGATTTGTCCCTGCATTTCATGAGATTCTTAGAGGATCTTTTTAGCCAACTGGCATAGTTGGTCTTTACTCTCTTTTGTCTAAGGGGAGTGAGATTGTTTAGTATGCTGAGGAAGGTTGAATTGAAGAACTCAACTGCCTCATCAAAGGGAAGTGATATCAGTGCATCCCAGTTGATGCTAAGCATCCTCAGGGTTAAAGCTAGATGGACAGAACTGGGATTCATCTCTGGTAACCCTGTACTGATGTTTATTAATTGTGGTACATTCACGTTGTATAAAGGCCGGTAAGTGGCCACTTATACTATTGGAGAGTGTACCAGCGGACGTAATCTTATTTGGGTCAGACACTAAAATCCAGTCTAGGATTGAGCCATTAATATTAATTTTATTAGACCTGGTTATGGTGTTAACTAGCTGGGTGAATTATATAGATTGATATTGCAGTTAGAGTGTTGTGCCGATATGTCTAACTAGTTGACAATTACATCTCCCAGTATAATAGTGTCATTTTTTGTTAGCAGATGGCCAGGAAAGGATTTACTCAATAATTAGGATGTTACTGCCTGGGGGAATTTAAATGACTATCACACAGAGGTTTTTGCAATTATTCATTTTAAGGAAAGAAACGAGAAGTTCGGCTGTGGAGAACTCTGGGATGGGTTTTGTATATGGGACAATAGTGAAAGAGATGGGGTATATTAGAGAGATGTCTCCACCTTGTTTTGGGGGGGGGGTCTGTCAGTCCTAAGACAGGCGAAATCTGAGGGAAGGAATTCTGTGTCTTTGTGTCCAATTCTGTGGATTAAAAAGGTTGAGGCAAATGAGTGTCTTGTACAGATCACAATAGCTGATTTAATGTATGTATCCTAAAACAAAAAACAACCCATCGCTATTGTTTGTGATGCTGTCCCATTATGGCTCCAGATGAGCAGGCCACTGCCAGTTGATGCTTATAGTACCAAGTCCAGCAGTAAGTAGAAATCCAGTCCAAAGACTAGATAGAGTAACAGAACAAAATATACCCAATATGATGGTGCAGAAGGTACTCCAGTGTTTGGTGGACATATTTATTGATTTTGACAAAGCAGAAAGTTTGAATACACATTACACCTCACTGATATTCATTTATTTAGTACATATTTTTTTGACATTTAATCTTGCTAGTGTGTCAGAGATGTGGAGATAAATTCAGAATATCTAACTGATGAATCCCTTTGTTGTTTAATGTAGGCCATCAATGTAAGGTACCTGGATAATATTTTGAAAACTAACATCTTTTCTTCTGAAAGAGAGTTCTGGTGATTTATGTAGAGGGGTTTCAAATGTTCAGTCATTTTTAGGCCAGGTTTAAGAAAGTTTGATTGGTATTCCTGAAGGCAGCACAAGTCAGGGATCACCCAGGCCAGAAAAAGCAGATCAGCATGTTAGAGGAAGAGCAACCCTGGCTACAGTGTTATCCTCCAGATTACAAGTTCAAGCTTTGATTACAAAATAAAATACCTCAGAAAGAAATTGCACATACTCAACATATTTTACTAATTTTACATTTTCACAGGGCGAAGCAAACATTCAACTGTATGGGACTCAGGGACTCATCTGTTTGTGCTGACTACCCTGCATCTGGAAAAGCAGAAATCCAATGGACATGCACTGGCAATGAGAAGGAAAAAGAGGAAAATAACTTATGAACATAGGAGAACTAACAGGACTCAGAGGGAATTTCACTCTAAGCTTTATTTTATATCCTTGTTCTTCAGAACAGTCAGTCATGAATTTTTTTTATCTAATTCTCCAACATAAGAAAAAGGTGGGTTGAGCCTTACTAGTTTTAATTTTTACTAGAATGCATTCTCACCAAAACTAGTATGAGCAGGAAACTCATGTGTTACTTTTCTCCTGCTATAGAGTGAAGCTGAAGAGCTTGTATTTCTTGAAGAATTGGTAAAGAAAAGCCTAGTTAAGCAACAGAAGGACATCCTTTCTCCTGCCATAGTGTGCTTCTTTATAATAAGAATTATTTTACTATTGCAACTTTTCTGGTGGCTTACGTTAGGAAGGAATGCTCTTGAACAGTATGGAGCTTCTGCATTGTAACAATCAACAACTCATTCCATTGCTGTCTTTGAGCACAAAAGGAGTCTGAAAAGAGGGGTTTATTTTAATAGAAGGCTTTAGTGCTCTGCAGTTTTCATTTTTTCAGCAGGCAGGTAGAGATTTAATTGATAATACAACAATTTTTTAAGCAGTGAGACCATCCTCCCTGTGAACATCCAGCCCTGTTTCAGTGGAGTTCAAATTTTGTCAGAAAATATTTACAGCTAAAGCTTATCCTCATTGATTATTATCTACATACAAAGCTTTGTTATGAGGATTATCGATTTGTGGAACATCAAGGGGATCCAACTAGACAAAAAGAGACAATTATTTTTCGTCTGGCTTTTAAATCTAAAGCGAATTTAATATTAATGCAAGAAACACATACGTGACCTGATATGGAGAAAAAGTGGATTCAAAACAATTATTGCTGCTGGTAAAAAATCCAACAGCACCGCTGTTGCAATAATTATTAAAAAAAAAAACTTTTCAAAATAACATGTTACACTATGCTGTCAACCCAGATGGAAGATGTCGTTATATAAGTTAGTTGCCCTTACTTTGACAAACCTAACTTACTATTAAATATTGTACTAGACAACAGGATTTCATTATGTCCATTTATAAGATCCTATCCCATTTTCCTAATTACTATTAAATTATAGGGCTGGCTGGAATACTATTCAGGATCCTACGTCAGACAGGAAAAACATAAAAAGTTCATTTAATCAATATGCACCACCACACCCATTACTGAATAAAAAACAATTTTAAACTATTTGATCCACACATTTTTCAAACTAAAAAAATCACAAAGAGACAAATTCACCTTTTATTGTCAATGTCACAAAACTTGGTCCAGGCTGGATTTTTTCTTAATTTTTGGGATCTTCATGAGTCTCAACAACATCTTCCATACAGAGCCTAGATTTTTTTTCTGATCACTCAGAAATAGCAATTACTCTCAACTGTCTTATTGACAACAATTCTAGATATAGGTGATATAATTGGACATTAAATTCCAACTTATTATCAAAAGATGATCCCCTAGATTCGCAAAGCTCCATGCAAGAATAAGGCTATTCTTGCACGGAGTGGTTCGTGTCCGTTTAGGATAGCAGCGTGCCTTGCATATGCATGGAGGTGCGCTGCTATCTAAATTAATTGAGCACGAATGAGGAACTAGCACAGAGGGCGTTTGTCAGCAGTGGATGAGTGTCAAATTATACAATATTAGAGCCTGGCTCTAATACTATATAGTAAATGAGTGTCCACAAACACTGAAATGTAAATAGCTAACATTTCAGTGTCCACGGACACTGAAAAAAAATACCACAAACACCTATAAAAGGCAGCAGCCTTCAAGTGCACACCCCCAAATGTATGCACTCTTGCCCTACATGCATGGAAGCAGTAGGGCAAGAGGAAAGAAATAAAAAATAAAAAAAAATTAATAATATTATTTTTCATGAAATAAATCCGAAGTTTAACTGCCGCACAGCTTGTTTGCGTGGCACGCCGCTATGCTTAGCTTGGCTGAAATCCTAAAAATGATAGACAAGTGCTATTGTGATAGGAAAACATCATCAAGCTGCTGTAGGGTAGTGGTACTAATCCCCCCCTTCCAAATTATTTAATAAACTTTTAAAGAATGTGAATGATAGACGTCAATCATATGACTCACATATAGCACAGTAGGGGTGGGAATATGTAAAATATAAATGTAAAAAACAATTTATAATTTTAATGAAAAAAATAGATTTCAGCAATGCTTTGTTAGTGTAGGCATTGCTTACCTGCATTCAGCTCTGTTTAGCTGGTATATGCATTGCTATGCAGATTTGCATGGAGCTAAGCATAGTGCAGCATATTAAAACCAGCCATTCATGAAAAAGTGTGGGAAAACTGCTCTATTTAAACCACACAGGCAGGAATACAGCCATAACCATTTGGGATTGCACAGAGCAGGACCAAAATGGCTGGGGTCAGAGAAGGTGTGCACTTTCGAATGCAACTTTGGGGCATCCAGAAGTCCATGATCATGGTTGGGCTCCTAGTTAAAAACCATGATGGCAGGCTGCTGCAGGGCCAGTACCAGGGCTCACAGTACAAAGTGGAGGCCTGGGATCAGCTTGCACTTGATCTCACCACTGCCACTGGCATACCCCGGACTGGTGAGCAGGTACGTCATCACCATAATGACCTGAAGAGGTGGAGGGGTGCACTCTTGGACTAGTGGATCCAAGAAGCCTGAGGCAGGATGTCCCACCTGTCTGTAAGTATGCAGTCTTATGTATCTCCAACTAAGTATGGAAAATGTTCAACTTGTCACTGTGCAGGTGTGATTAATGTGTAATGTTTCCCCATACTGCTGCTGCAGAGAGGTCCCAGAATGTGCAGGCTTATGCACAGTGACTGGTTTGGCTACATCGGCAGCATGGTAAGTACAGAATACCCCTACTATTAGCAGTAAGAAATCAAAATTATAGTAATGGCAGCACTGCCTGTATATATTATTGTGCTGTAAAAGTCAGGAATAAATGCCTGTGTCAGGCTACCAGTGTTACAATGGAGTATTCCCAGCTGCTGTGTAAGACAGATATCAGTAACAAACAAGGTACAATATGCAGGAGAGAATTATTACAATATGTATGAATCTGTCAAAATGAACCTGCCAAGAAAGTGCCATGTCAGGGCTACTGTAACAGTTAAAAATGAAAAACATTCCCCTGTGCAGATCATGCCGGAATAGTATTTGTGGAGTTCTGAGTTGTACACAGATATGTGTCAAAACTAATAAAGGTGATCCTACACACTGGTGTGTGTCATCTCACTTGTACCTGATAAATAGAAATGTGTATGTCCTGCAGAATGCATTAACTGATTTAGCCAACTCCAAAAAATGTAAAATACTGATAACCAGAAAGGCACTGAGATAACATAACAGGTAAAATCACAAACCCTTTATTGTCCAGGTGCAAAATGTAAACATAAATGTAGAAAAACTGTAGAAAACTGTAGAAAAAACTGACTAAGCGCTTTCACCCTCCTGGGCATCTTCAGAGTCAGTTAACTTCATTAAAAACAAACTCTAAATACATAAATCAATTAGTACATAATTAGACAGAACTGATAAAACAGGCAAATGGTTAATTTGTTAACCTCTTAAGGACTTGTTCACCAAGCCTTAGGCTTCTGAAAAAACAGTGTGTCTTGTGTGTTAAAATCTCTATGTGGTTAAACTAAAAAAAATATAATAAAATGACATAAAGTAAAAAAACATGTATTATTAAAAAAACTAGTTAAAACAAAAACTCATATCTATCACAATGTATATATACACACCATTGTTGTGTGTCAAATACAGGGCGCCTTGTGTCTTAAAATGCATGCTAGAGACAAAGTATCGTTGATGCCTGGAGCATTAGTAGCAGCCAGTCTCAGCTGCCAAAGACATTCCCTTACCTCCAAAATAGTTTTATAGTCTCCCCAAACTCCTTTGTGTAAAGCCTATCAATGACAAATAATATGAACTTTTTAAAATTTGGACAGTGATTCGTATGAGTGTATAATGAATTAGTGTTTTTCTTATTTTTTTATGTCTCTATAATGTTCCAATATTCTTTGTCTTAATTTCCTAGTAATCATGCCTATATAGAAGGCTGGGCAAGATAAACAGGTGGCAGCGTAAATGACCATACTTGTGTTGCAATTACAGTGGCCAGGACTCTTCAAAGTTCTCTTAAAGTTACCTAAACAGACATAAGGCCTGTCATTGATAAATTTACAAGCCTTAACGTTGCCACATTTAGCCATTTTAGCAGGTCTTTGTCCAAAGGATCTAGGTGTCTTTTCTAATAAATCCTTCAAGTTTAAACCTCTGCTGTTTATAAAGGTTGGGCTTCTACCTAGTATGTCATGTAAATCTGCAGAGATAATATTTTCAGAAGCACTATGAATAGCACCCTTAACTTCAAGTGCTAAAAAATTGTGTTGTAGTACCATTCCTGTTGGCACATTTTTTCTCTCAAGTTCTTTTTTATGATTGATGACTTTGTCGCACAACCTATGTGTGTCATGTAAAATGGGAACAAAATCAGTGGACCTTCTTTTGGAAACTTCATGTTGAAGCTTCAAAAGCATATCAAGCGGGTAACTTCTTTGGACAAATAAGTCTCTCAAAATACCTAGTTCAACTGTAAAAATGTCATCCTCACTGATTATATGAGACAACCTGATCATCTGGCCCTTGACCACATTCCTCTTAACATAGGCAGGGTGACAACTCTTGTAATGTAAAAATGAATTGCTGTAGGTTTTCTTTCTGTACAAACTGGATTCTATTTTGCCATTTTTAATATATAATTGTAAATCCAAATAATCAATACTCATCTTATCAACCTTATGTGTAAATTTTAAAAATGTAGTGGTGTTATTCAAGTATGATATAAATTCTTCCAGTTTGTCAAGTGTACCCTTCCAAAAAAACAAAATGTCTCCAAGAATCTTAAATAAATAGGCATCTTTGCCTTAAATCCAGATGTCAACACAAACTGGACTTCCCATTCTGCTAGAACAAGATTAGCATATATGGGCGCACATTTAGCGCCCATAGCAACCCCAGTGGACTGTCTATGGTATTCATCCTCAAAACCAACATAGTTGTTCTCCAATACCATCTGCATCAGGTCCACCAATAAACCCTTCTTATCCCGATGCAAATCGGTATTTTTGTTGATAGGCTTTACACAAAGGAGTTTGGGGGAGACTATAAAACTATTTTGGAGGTAAGGGAATGTCTTTGGCAGCTGCGACTGGATGCTAGTAATGCTCCAGGCATCAACAATACTTTGTCTCTAGCATGTATTTTAAGACACAAGGCGGCCTGCATTTGATACACAACAATGGTGTGTGTATATATATATATATACATTGTGATAGATATGAGTTTTTGTTTTAACTAGTTTTTTTTAATAATACATGTTGTTTTTTGACTTTATGTCATTTTATTATATATTTTTTTAGTTTAACCACATAGAGATTTTAACTCACAAGAAACACTGTTTTTTCAGAAGCCTAAGGCTTGGTGAACAAGTACTTAAGGGGTTAACAAATTAACCATTTGCCTGTTTTATCAGTTCTGTCTAGTTATGTACTAATCTATTTGTGTATTTAGAGTTTGTTTTAATGAAGTTAACTGACTCCGAAGATGCCCAGGAGGGTGAAAGCACTTAGTCAGTTTTTTCTACAGTTTTCTACAGTTTTTCTACATTTATGTTTACATTTTGCACGTGGACAATAAAGGGTTTGTGATTTTACCTGTTATGTTATCTCAGTGCCTTTCTGGTTATCAGTATTTTACATTTTTTGGAGTTGGTTGGTCATTGGTTGGCACTTGGTAACAACACAGGGGTTGTCACTCGAAACCTTTTATTGCATTGACTCTGGCAGGCTTGGCAATTTATAGTGAAGGATTTTCGCTAAGAGATTTAATTTTTCGTGGTTGTGACAATCATTATTTGGTGCTACAACCAGTGCTTTGGTGCTGTATTTGGTCCTGTCCTTGGTGTGAGCTAAACAGCTACCAAGGTTAACCATCGTTTTTTTTTACCTGGCCATCGAGTTTGGCGACCTTTTGGATATACCACCAGTTTGACCAGATCTTTTTAGTCCTTGGTTTGAGCTGAACAGCTACAAAGGTTAACCAACAGTTTTATTGGATCATTGAGTATTCAGTATTTCTTACATTAGAATTATCGACAGGCTTAACAGTTTCTAGTACTATTTTTTTTAAAAAGACCAGCCTCTTTTGTCAGCTTTTGACTTGTTTTTTGTTTTAGATTGGCTTTTTGGAGGAGCCTAAAAATTTTATCAGTTTTTTTTATTTTGTGGCGTACTTCTTTCATTTTGAGCACGCAATTCTACTTTAAACTGTTGTTCTTCCTGTTTGGGTCACCCATGTGGAGAACGTGCTGTCAGCTTGGAATGGTGCTGTCGGTTTGGAATGTGTTGTTGCTTTAGGTACATGCTGTTAATTTCACTTCCATTCATTTTTTCCTCAACGTAAAGGAAGCGACGTTTTTATACCACGAACTTTTGACTCTGAATTTTTTGTTTCTGTGGTGGTTATGTGATAATAGCAAAACTTTTCTTTTTTGGATTATCTTGTGGCATGCTCAACGGCTCCATTAATAGCACAGGCTTCTATTTTGTACATCGAGGAAGTAACTAGACGTTCCTTTGAAGCGACGTGTTTAGCAACACAGTAAGGTACTATTTTGAACAATAACCATCATTTAAAACAAGGTTGAAGAACTATTTTTTTGTTTTATATTTGCTGTTTAAAGAGGACTTTTTCATTGGACTGATTTTGTGCTGATTGATGTTTCAGTAGTTTCAACTTTGAAGCAACGTAGCTTTCACGATTAGGAGTTGTATTTTAGGCTGCTATCATAATTATCAAGCAACCTACATGTTTTTGAATATTGGTTTATTGTAAGTGCAATTTTGTGAACTGGTTTATTTCACAACTGTTTTGTTTTATTTTACAAATGTTGGAATAGAGTTGATGGAAAAATGATGTCCACACACACACTATTCTGAGGGTTTTCAGCCAGCTTCACTCATTTGCAAATTATATTATGAATGTTCTTTGGTTTTAACATTATCAACAGATAATTCAAGTGTTTTGGTTGCACTTAAAGGTTACATATCTATATTACCTTTATGTTTTTTTCTATTTTGCTTTAGTTAGGCATACATTTTCTATATATAATGGAACAACTGATGGTTCAATATTTGGAAATTTCCAAACAAATTATTGCATTGTTGCAGGCTAACAAGATTATTGAAAATAATGCTAAAGATGTGAGTTTAACAGACACACAAGTGGAGCTTTTTACTATGCATACACCACCAGGGACTTCTGGGAAAAGGCAAGTGAACACGGACATACTAAGAGTGGAAAGAACAATAACCCCAGGTTGGATAACAACAACATTAGAGGAGGGGTGGGTATTTAGTTCCAGCAGGATCATTGTTTGACATGGAAAGTTTTTTGGTCCCGCCAGTTTTAGGTGACACTTTTAGACCAGACAATCCTGGGACATTCAACACTCAGGTATTCAGATTCGAGAAGTTAGTCAGGAAATACAAATCGCTCCAGATGGATAATGTTTTTTTAGAACGTTCATTAGAACTTAACCAAGTGCCTAAAGGTTTGAGAGTGTATAGAATACCTATGGGGATTGAGGCAAACACTGAGGCATACAAAAACATGTTGGAACTTTTTGACAGAACCGGGATGGACTTAATGAGAATCATTATTAGAGATAACAACAACAGGCTTAGTATTTTAAAAAATGAACTACTTACCCTCAAGCAGAGCATTACCAATGATTTACTTTTTATAAGTAACAAAGGTAGACTGGACAAAATTACAATTGAACTCGAAAGATTTGTTAAAACAAGTATGGAAAGAAAACAGAAAAAGATTTTAAGGGACACTGCTGAATACAAAGAAAAAAGAGCTTATCCCTCATCTAACACTAGTGGGGATGATCATCACGAAGGGGACATAAGGAGAAACGCAATTTTAACTGAGGAGGGGGTAATTGAAGAGACACACTTTGTAGTGGAGGAGGATGAAGAAGTTTTTTTAGAAAATCAATCTCAACTAAGACAGTCAGACAGGCTGAGGAACCGAGGCAACTCACAAGACCAGATGGATCAGAGACCACCCCAGGGATTAGGGCAGTACATAGGGAACAACTGCAGGGGTGGGGGACAGAGGAGGAACAACTTGAATCTGAACTCGAATTCCAACAACAACAACAAAAATTGGCACCATAGATGAATGACTATTACAACAACATTTCATCCAATTTTTTACTTACAGATATTCCAGCTTTTTGTTTTGAGTCATTGGTTGTTTTACCCCAACATCCTCCTGAAATTATATTGAACCCATCCTTGGTGAACAACATCAAGAAGGGTCCTACCATTTTAGGGGATGACTCCTTTTATGTCTACAATTTTTCTAGTTTGAAGATTATGGACAGTCATCTTAGTTTATTGAAAAAATGTTTATCTTTTGTCCCTGACTTTAAATATGACATCAGTAAAGTACTTATTAATCTAAAGTTATATACAAGAAAATTGAATTTAAAAATATTTTTAGTACCAAACAAAGGATTGATAGAGAGTTACAAATGTTTAAAATCAAAAGAAACAGTACTTTTATACCCCCATACCATCCTATGGTTTTGACTTTCGAACGTTTATGTACAACGCAAATTAGGCGTCTTATTGATAACAGACAGGTAATATTAGACAACAACTTAACATCTGCAGAAGTATTTTGCTTAAAGGAGCTTTCTGGTAACAATGAATACAGGGTGATGAAACTGGACAAAGGGGGAGGAGTAGTTATTATGACCAACACTGACTACTCAATGCAGATGCAGAATATTATATGTGATTCCAACACATATGAGTTAATTTCAAAATTTGATGTCCAGAAGGCATACACTAAAATAGACTAGCAGCTTTATGAGTTGCTATGTGAAGGAATCATAGATGCAGAGGAGTGCAAATATTTACTGGTGGAACATCCGGTCATGCCTACCCTTTTTGGTACACCCAAAATCCACAAAAACATTGTCAACCCAACTTTTAGACCAATAGTCGCAGCAAGACAATCTATAACTGAACCACTAGCTTTATATATAGACATTGTGACCAAGGAGATTTTGGACAGGTTGCCTTATATATTAAAAGATTCTTGGCACTGCTTGGACTGCCTTAGAACTTTGGCTGATGAACATTTAGGGGAATTTTTGTTGGTAACTGTTGATGTTATCAATTTATTTTCGGTAATTTCCCCATGACCTTGGTCTAAACTGGTCTGGCAAGAGTTTGGACAAAAATACCGATTTGCATCGGGATAAGAAGGGTTTATTGGTGGACCTGATGCAGATTTTATTGGGGAACAACTATGTTGGTTTTGAGGACGAATACTATAGACAGTCCACTGGGGTTGCTATGGGAGCTAAATGTGCGCCCATATATGCTAACCTTGTTCTAGCAGAATGGGAAGTCCAGTTTGTGTTGACATCTGAAGTCATCAATCATAAAAAAGAACTTGAGAAAAAATGTGCCAACAGGAATGGTACTACAACACAATTTTTTAGCACTTGAAGTTAAGGGTGCTATTCATAGTGCTTGGGAAAATATTATCCCTGCAGATTTACATGACATACTAGGTAGTACCCCGACCTTTATAAACAGCAGAGGTTTAAACTTGAAGGATTTATTAGAGAAGACACCTAGATCCTTCGGACAAAGACCTGCTAAAATGGCTAAATGTGGCAACTGTAAGGCTTGTAAATTTATCAATGACGGGCCTTACGTCTGTTTAGGTAACTTTAAGAGAACTTTGAAGAGTCCTGGCCACTGTATTTGCAACACAAGTATGGTCATTTACGCTGCCACCTGTTTATCTTGCCCAGCCTTCTATATAGGCATGACTACTAGGAAGTTGACAAAGAATATTGGAACATTATAGAGACATAAAAAAATAAGAAAACCACAAATTCATTATACACTCATACGAATCACTGTCCAAATTTTAAAAAGTTCATATTATTTGTCATTGATAGACTTTACACAAAGGAGTTTGGGGGAGACTATAAAACTATTTTGGAGGTAAGGGAATGTCTTTGGCAGCTGAGACTGGATGCTAGTAATGCTCCAGGCATCAACGATACTTTGTCTCTAGCATGCAAAGACACAAGGCGGCCTGTATTTGACACACTACAATGGTGTGTATATATACATTATGATAGATATGAGTTTTTGTTTTAACTAGTTTTTTTAATAATACATGTTGTTTTTTGACTTTATGTCATTTTATTATATATTTTTTTTAGTTTAACCACATAGAGATTTTAACACACAAGAAACACTGTTTTTTCAGAAGCCTAAGGCTTGGTGAACAAGTACTTAAGGGTTTAACAAATTAACCATTTTGCCTGTTTTATCAGTTCTGTCTAATTATGTACTAATTGATTTGTGTATTTAGAGTTTGTTTTTAATGAAGTTAACTGAGTCTGAAGATGCCCAGGAGGGTGAAAGCGCTTAGTCAGTTTTTTTCTACAGTTTTCTACAGTTTTTCTACATTTATGTTTACATTTTGCACCTGGACAATAAAGGGTTTGTGATTTTACCTGTTATGTTATCTCAGTGCCTTTTTGGTTATCAATATTAACTGATTTAGCACTGCTTGTCTGCATACTTTAGAATGGGCATGTCAGATAACTGGAAAAAAGCAACAGTACATATTCCCATCAGAATGTGTTTTACTTGTTTGTCTTCCAGCATTGTCCTGTGTTAACCTTTCCATTTCAGCCATATGTAGCTGTGAATGTACTGAGAAATGTATAAGGCTAACAAGTGTGTACTCAGGAATCTAAATTGCAGTATGTAATTGTAAAAGAGTCAAATGTACAATCCAGCTAATGTGCACGTTTCACAAACAGTGACACCAATATATGTTGTGTATGTATAAATTGTACTGAAAATGGGAAACAAATAATGCAACATGTGATAATAAAAGTACTGTGCACAAAAATATGTACTGGATAGAAATGTCACAAACAAAACAAAACACTTCCCCTGTAGCTCAGTCTGATAAGGTCTAAGCCCAATGATCAATTTTGCACATACAGCATGGTTCGAATCCAGGGACTCCCACTAACATCTCTGTCTGGTTCTACAGTTTTAAACTGCAATCTGAATAGAAAAAATAATGTACTGCAACACATGCATTTTCCATACAGGGCACACAGGTAAAGCAATCTGAACAGAAATACTAGTATGATGTGTATAACTATGAAAGGTGTACAATTGCTGTGTTGATCAGCACCAGTCCTACAAATAGATGCAAGCTCAGGTGTCATACTGGCACAGATAGTTTCCCCAGTAGACAAGAAACCTGAACACAGAGAATGTCCCAGTAGATGTATATGAAAGACACAACACACACTCCAGGGCCTGCAACTAATATGTGAATATGAAATATGTAGAGAAACAGCAATGTAATGTGCACACAGTACATCTGGACAGGCCCACAGGTAAAGAAATTGGTATAGAAACAGGTCTGATGTGTATAACTAAAATAAGGTTGCAATTGCTCTGTTGATATCTACAGCTGTTGGTGTGCTCTAGCAGCCCGATGGCCCAGGTAGAGTGTAAGTGTGGTCAGAATGTAGAGTAGTGAACAGTAGTGTAGTGACAAATATACTTCATAACAGTTGTCAATTGAATCTGTTCCCTTCCCCCACCTCTCAACTGATCCAACCATCACACTGAAACCAACAGGGGAATGTTCCTAAACAAACCTCTGCTGTTGGGACCGTTGTTTCATTTGGTTTATCATTGTTTAAACTGTGTGCATACTAATATCCCCTTTTGAATAATCATCTTATTGCCTGCCTGACATACCACTAACCAGTGGTGGCTCATGATATCGGACTGCAGCCACCAGCTGTGAACCACAATGGTACAATCCTACAAATCCTTCTAACCTGCACATAGAAAAGAATCCGGACTCCTGCCTTACCAGTCCAGATTCAAGAAGAAGGCAGCAGACTGCTGATGCCCCAGAAGTCTATGCAGTGCTAACTGCATAGACTGGAAAGGGATCAGACTGCAAGGTCAGCAGTCTTGGAACGTTCCCAAACAGGAAGGAATGAACAAGAGCCGGGAAACCAGAAGTATGCATTCCAACACAAACACAGATGGCCATGGATTTATTTTATGATTCAGGATGAAGCTATGGATTTATTTTATCATTCATTCAGGATGAAGCGGATTTATTTTGCATGTAGTGGATTTTATCATTCAGGATGAAAGAAACTGTGTGTGTGTGTGTGTGTGTGTGTGTGTGTGTGTGTGTGTGTGTGTGTGTGTGTGTGTGTGTGTGTGTGTGTGTGTGTGTGTGAGAAATGTAGTGCATAGGTCTGCATATGACTTGGAATATCTGCTTAATTTTGTTTAAGAAATCTAAGCTGATAGTATAACGTTTCATCCTTTAGTAAGTCTACACATTCCTGTACACTGTATGTGTTTGTACTGAATTTTTTTAGGATAGATGAAAAAGCAGAGGATTTATTTCTTGTAAACAGCATGGATTCAAGTATGTTTTTTGACAGATCACTGTATAGCTTGATAAAATCCTTCCCAGCATTCCTGTTATTTCGTTTGCAGGTCAAGCTGAAATCATTGACTTGCCTAGGGTATTTTAACTTGCCATTGCCAAGCCTGAGTGCAAAGCTTTTGCAAAAGCTTGCAGACTAATTACAATAAAGCAAAACCATGAAAAAAAGGCAGTAAGTTCCAAAACTGGTTGTATTACACAGTGCATTGTTTACAGGATGTAAACCTGTGCGACACTGTTTGAATATTAACATACCTGAAGATTTATGTTAAGCAACATGAATGCATTTCATGCTGTGTATGTATGTGATAAATATTTGAATTACAAAGATGACAGTACGAATATCTAAAAGCAATACTGAAATGAGTAGGATGTTAAAAACACTAAGTAAAGCCATTAAAAATTAAATTTAGATGTTCTATCAAGCTGTTTTTTGCACTTGGTTTACTCACCCATTTGCACATTAGGCTATGTTTTGCAAGGTATGTGCCATTGGAGAATCACTATATTTGCTTTATGGTTTGTACTGTATGTGTAATGATACCTGTCTGAACATCTGTTGCACATGCTTCTAAGCAATTCTCATAACATATATGCTAAGAATTTCTAAAATTAGTAATTAAATTAACACCAGTAGGCTGCATTTGGTTCCCAAAAGTGCTACTAAAGCTTTATTTTTTCAATCAGTGATTTGTTACCATGGGTCACATTTTGTCAAACATTGCCTATACTGGGCAGTACCAGATATTCTTTAACAGAATTTACATCTGCTTAGCATCTTGAAGAAATTGTAGCATCTTTTGAAAGATATCTGGGAGTCTTACTGCCTACATATAATTGCAGTTTATCATGTGCATTTTATATACTCCTACTTCTCAGCAATTTCTTTGAACTTAAGACTGCTACTGCATTTTCCGAGGGATGCCATATTACTTTCTAAGCAGCATAATTTGTAGTAGAGCAGTCAAATCATAGAAAAACACAACAGCTTTGTATCTTTACAACTTTCTCTAATAATGGAAAATAAAATGAAGAAAACTGCAGTTCTCATAAACTGTAGCTTTAAACATTTCCTGAAATTTAGAAGCTGTTTTCACACATTTTATTATTTGCTTGACGCTGGGAAATGAAAATTATTTAATGCAACTTCATTGTTTTAAAATTGCTTTTCTATTATTCTTTGAAGAAGGGCTGTTCAGTCTTTTCTGTTAGGTCGTGTTTGCTGAATTTTTTATATACCCCCCCTTATCTTTTTTGCTAAAAATACCTGAGATTTAGCCCATTTCACCAGTATCATGGTGTTAGCAACTGCTGTGCTGCATTGCTCTAAGATATGCAGGCATTTTGATGTCTCCCTATCAAGAAAGTGTGACGGCATTCTTCATTTTCCCATTCAAGGTAGACAGAAGTACTACAGTGGCTTTTCATCTGTCTTTGCTTGATTTTGTAGGATGTTCTGGTTTTCTGTCATATTTTTATACTGTTGATTTATGCTTCTTATTATTCAGAAAGTGTCTGTTGCTCTGTGTTTAAGTAGCAATGCTTTCATGACCATCAAGTAAGCTTGTCTGAGATTGTAAGATACAAGTAGGCTTTAATAAGCATACTGTTAAAGAATTACCAACATTGAAAGCCTTTTTGTTGTTGCCATGCAGAGAATACTTACATAACTAAATAACGTATAAGCCTTGGGTATTGAAATGCATATGACAGTATTTGTAATAAAGGACAGGATTACAGTATTTTAAGAAGCACATTACCTTAGTTGGAGACTTGCAGTCATCTTTGCAGGCTTTACCCATAAACTAAACAGAATGCCAATCTATCATGTGTGGTCCATAACCTGTGCAGTAATCCTTTAAGCAATTTATCTTGAGCTTGTTTCTTGTTTGCTGTTCATTTTTTACTTTGATCATGTTTTCCCCATGAAACAAGTAAATAGTTGTACTCAGGCAGCAGGTCTTTTTTGGATAAGAAACATTTTTACAAGTGGGGGTATCACAGAGATTGCTACTTTCAGCGTGTTACTTGGTACTTTTATAAAGCTGAATATAAATTATAATTAGAAATGCAGTGCAAGGAAAAGTGGTTTGAGTTGAGTGTGGCTTGTTTTTCTTATACTTGATTTTGACTGGCATTCCAGTAATGTATTTAAAAATTAATTTATTTTTTCATGCCTCACAAACTTTTTGTTTCCATCTAGATATTAAGTATGCTGTCATGCAGCCAATGCATTGAAATATTTTTTTCTTCTACACTTCATTTTGTTTTGATTGAACTCTCATAATGATGGTTTGGCACCCAAAGCAGCATATTTAATTAAAGTTCCAGTTTTTGTGGTTTTGAGAATAGCTCCTCCCCTTTCTAGTTGGCCACACTCCTTCACAATTCCCCCCAACCATTCATCTGTCTCCTGCAGTCCCCTTTGATTTGAAGTCACTGGCTGACACTGCCACTAATTGGCATGCTATTGCAACCCTGAATGCCATTCCATATATGCATGGGTTTTGTTTGCTATGGAACTGTTATAATTGCACTGTTTTGGGTTAATTGGAATATACATGCATGCTATCACTAATGTTGTAATGTGTTGTGCATGACTAACCAATATTCATTGTTAATTTCCACACCATAGCACATATGGGAAGGCAGATCCCAGTGGATCCGTCTCTCCCACCCCACCTAGCTAAGGCACCAGGTCCCAGCACATCTGGGACTCAACCCAGACCTCCATCATCTGCTGGTCCTGCACCATCCTCAGTTGGAACTGCTGCAGTAGATGGGGCTTACCCCCTCTGCAAGTGGGCATGGTGAGGACGTTGTCACCCAGGATGAGATCTGTGGCATGGTGCGCAGTGTCCTCCAGATGGAGCAGGATGACTGCCTGCACCAGGTGGAGGGCAGCTGTCACAGCTAGAGGGGCAGGTAGCCAATCCAGCTCAGCCCCCAGCACAGCCAACTTCGGGGCTATGAAGGAGTAGTGGTGACTGCCATCAGGTGGGGACATCAGTGCCACTACTACCATCAGGGGGGCTCATGAGCCCCAGATTCCCAACCACCCTCCCCATCAAGGTGTTTATCACCATGTGTCATACACTGCTCCTGTCTGCTGTCTTGTTTGTCTTGATTGTCTGCAAATGGAACCTATCCTACCAAACCTCCCTTACCACACTTACCAATAATCTTTCCTTTACATTCCACTCTCACCTTAAATGAAAAGGGCATCTGTCCCACAAAAGTAAACATGTCCCATACATAGCTCTGCATTTCGTCCAGAGACATGTACCCAGCACACAATCTAACCATACCAGTCATCCATATTGTATGATGCCCACACATGTCTTTGTAGGGTGTGAGGCTCCAAATTCTAAATTGCCCACATTGAAAGTAGCTGTTGCTGCCAAAGAAATGCAGAGCTATTGTCCTTTCCTACACCCATCCTGCACACCCCTACTTGTTTCTCCTCTTGTTTGTCTGCCTACTTGCCCCAATTTCACCACTTTCCTATCTCCATTTTTTTCTTTTCTTTATTTGAAATTAGCGTGGGTTTAAGTGGCTGTAAGCAAAGCTAACCTCATGTAAGCGTCGCTTAGCTCCATGCAAACCCACTTACAACTGCCTTAATCATTCTGTCTCCTATAGCCGCTGTTCTGCCCAGCAGCAAAGTAATCAGCCCTTGCAAGTATCAAACCCAGGACCCTGCATACAATAGCCAAAGTGATTTACCACTAAGCCATCTCAGATGTAAAAAAAAAAAAATCAGATTTTTTTTCTCAAACATATCATCCAGCACAGTCATTCAACAGTAGGGGAAATGTATTTATATATGTACATATCTGTATGTATGTGTGTATATATATATATCTATGGGTCCCCTTGACTTCATCAACACGCCGAAACACTGACACAAGGAAGACGGAGTCAAGAAGATCAACGAGACAGATGATCAACAATGTGAAATCTCGACAGCCAAAACACCGACATGGGCAACGTGTGAGCGCGAGTCAGTAAGTGAGCGATAGTGAGGGATTTAGCGTTAGGGAGTGGACAGGTAAGTGTGTGCCAGTGAGGGATTTAGCATTAGGGAGTGGACAGGTAAGTGTGTGCTAGTGAGTGATTTAGCATTAGGGAGCAGACAGGTAAGTGTGCGATAGTGAGGGATTTAGCTTTAGGGAGCGGACAGGTAAGTGTGAGCTAGTGAGGGATTTAGGGTTAGGGTGCGGGAAAGGTGAGTGTGCGGTAGTGACGGACTTTAGGTGTAGTGGCGGGTTAAGTGAGTTAGGGTTAGGGTGCGGGTAGGGTAAGTGTGCGATAGTGACGGAATGTAGGTTTAGTGGCGGGTTAAGTGAGTTAGGGTTAGGGTGCAGGTAGGGTAAGTGTGCGGTAGTGTCGGACCTTAGGGTTAGGGTTTGGGTTTGGGTTAGTGCATGTATAGTTGTGTGTAATGTGTAGTTTACATTTTGTGTGTCGGTGTTTTGGGTGTCGGTGTTATGGTGTTCGGTTTTGTGAGTTGTCGGTTTTGTGCGTTTTTGGTGTTTTGGTGTCGTTTTGAGTGTCGGGTTTGTGGCGTGTTGGTGTTGTGATAGGGATCCATATATATATATATATATATATATATATATATAAAGATATATATTTGTGTATATATTTGTGTATATATATATATATATATATATATATATATATATATAGAGAGAGAGAGAGAGAGAGAGAAAAACACAACAAATGAATACATGACCAAAGGCACTGTTAATGGGGGTGAGGGGGCCCAAATTAAGTACCTCTTGTAATTATTGATATCATCCCCTCCTCCACAGCTGAACAGATCTGCCTTGCAACACAATACCAACACAACATAGCCACAAGAAGCTAACAGTTAACCATCTCAGCTGTACAATGTCAGGATGATACCTATAACATATCACACAGGACAGTCTGTCTACCATAGGAAATGTACAATGTAGAAGCAGTAAGCATCCAATGATAAATATAAACACACACATATATGTATATATATATATATATATATATATATATATATATATATATATATATATATATATATATATATACATACATATATAAATATATAGATAGATGTGTATATACACATACACACATACATACACATATACATATATTAC
>NC_056728.1:1985735230-1985777730 GCF_019279795.1 Protopterus annectens | reverse complement strand
TGTAATATAGAATCCTATGTTAGGACAGCAAATATGGAGAATACATACCTTAACAAACACTGGAAGCATATGTGTGCATACACTCCAAATAACATATTGTGGAAGCAGCTTTTGAGGTACTGACAGCATTCACTCTTCATGAGTATGGACCTTCCAGCAAGTACAGGTCCTCAATGTCACACCAAGAAATAGTCTGCTGTCCAAGACATTTGTCCATCAAATGTGCCCACTTACCTGCAAAAGAGGCAGCTGTGACTTGCACACAGCTTACAAGCCATGGAATGAATCTCATACCCAACAGGTAGCATGCAAGAGTGGGACATGTAGCCTTACCTCACTATTGCAAATGCTATGGCAAACAGTGCAGACAGTCATGTATGTGGTAAAGATGTAAGGGACAAGATTAATGTACAAAATAAACAGATGGCCATCCAAGACAGATGATGACACATGTTGCAAACTGGTCATGCAGGCTGCCTTGTAACATGTTGCAACACTGAGGAGTTGCAGACATGTCTAGCAAGTACTGGCTGTGCAGTACCTGTGTTGACAGTCACCTGGACTCTGCATAAGTGTGGCCCATGGGTTAGGGTAATCAGATGGGACAGTTGTTCCACAGAAAACAACAGCCAGTGCTCTCTACAGGTAGCGTATGCATAACATCAATAGTCTTCCAAAGGCATGTCTTGTAATGTATAATGGTGTACCAAGACCAAGTTGGAAATCTACAGACAGTATCATTTAAGATACATGTGCTGTACCAGCAACACCTCACCCCACCTCAGGCCCACCATCCCCATCTGTACCTTGCTGGAGCCAGTGTACACCTGTATGTTTGCCATTCTTTAGCAGAGACTAGGCTGGTGCACATGGTGTTCTGAATTTGGGACACAGCAAAATGACGCATGTGTATCCCATAGTTGGCTGAGGATGGGTAGGGGGTGTCATCCTGAAACACAACAGTGAACTGAAGCAGACATCCAAAGCTCACTAAGAATGGTTGTATCTGCACACAGTCAAGGTCATGAATTGTGGCAGACATAACCCTAACTCCACAGCAAAAATGATTGCACTGTGTGACCTCCAAGGGCTGTGCACATGAGTTGACCTTGCAATCGTGCAGAGTTGGGAGACATTTATAAGTCAGAGTGACCAAATACTTGCAAATGCAGATGGCCCATGCTAGTATACCCATATCAGGAATAGTGACTGCTGTAGTACACTTAACAGTTGGTGCAAAAAAACATCATGTTAAGGGTGTGCACACTTATGGACCCACAAATTGTATGCATCACAGTCAGCATCTGCAAATCTAACACATTTGTTTGATACTGCATTGGATTGCACAGGTCATATGTCACATATCAGGTTTGTGTAATGTTAACATATGCAGCAATGTGGCCCCAAGGCATATCAGGGAAGAGGGTGCTATGTCAATACAGGAGTGTACACTCCTCATAGCCACAGTAAGGTTTGAAGGTTGTCAGTGTAATTGTATTTTATTGGCCATACATGGACCGCTGATCATGAGCTCTGTAAATCAGACATCAGGCATTCATTAATGACATCTGTCCACATATCATCCCAGGTATGTGTTGGACAAATACATAGGGGCTATGAACAGCAGAGCAAACATAACTGACACTCATATACACATTCAGCAATGGCATATACACCTGTGAGGTATGGTGCACAGTACATGCCAGGGTGCTGAACAGGTGCACAGCAATACTGTGTACATGTGTGCAGTGTGTTCCAGGGGAAGGGGCATCACCTATTAACACAACCCATGCATCACAGAGATGTATAATGTTGGTAACAGGAATTGACTATAGCTGCATGGCATGCTGTTGAGTGCCATATGTTATGCATGTTGACAGATGGGTAATGAGAGGTCTGTGTGTAATATCTTTGTGCAACCTCACCTGTAAGAGTGTGTGTGCATGTGTGTGTGTATGCATGTGTGTGTGTGTGTGTGTGTGTGTGTGTGTGTGTGTGTGTGTGTGTGTGTTTGTGTGTGTGTGTTTGTGTGTACTGTTAAGCAATGCCATACAGGTCTTAAAGTGTGTTTCTTGCTTTCCCCTCACAGGTGGTGAGATGGGTCAGGGTCCCTCCTGCAGGCAAACTGATGTTAGTGTCCATACAGACACTGACAATGATGATAGGTGTGTTGAGGCACAGGCAGGGTTGTCAGGGGCTGAATCTGTGCCATCGTTTGACATCCCACTGTTATCTACCCCATCCCTGCACACAGTCACATTTCCTATGCATACCCCATTACCAGTGGCCATAGATGAAGGACAATTGGTGGGTGGTGGCATGGGACAGGACAGTGTGGTGTCTATGGCACATGTGCCTGGACACAGCAGCCATAGCCGGATGGTGGGGTACCACAAAGGAAGATGTACAGGGGTGCTCATAGGAGGGCTGTTGATCATCATGCCCCTGGCAAAAGTCCCACATCTGGTGTCACCAAATGCATGTTTCAGGCCATCATGGAGGTGCAGGCATGTATGGAATGGTATACCAGTCAGGGTCTGAGGCTGCAGAGGGCTACTCATTCTGCTATTATTGACAACATCCGTAATCTTGCAGGTGCCCATCATTATTTTGCAGAGGTCATGGATAAACAGTTGGGTTAGATGGTGGAAATCCTCGACTGTGGAATGTCTGTGCTTGAGCATATGGGGGGAGTAGTGCAGCGGACACATGGACGTAGGCCAGAAACATCAACAGCTGGAGGTCGACATGGATGTGGAAGAAGTCAGAGCCACTCCCGTAGTGGCAATACTAGCCCCAGCACTGCAGGGGGGGGGTGCTGTCCACACCACAACATAGCAGACCATGTGCACATGGCCCTGGCCAGTCCCTAAAGGGACCTGGATCCAGCGGACATGTTATCATCAGGGGAGAGTACCATCTTGTGGCTTGTACCTGGTGGTGCCCATGGAACCCCTGGCAGGCACAGTTCTCATGTCCGTGGCCAGAGATGGTGAACTGCACACCCTGCCAGGTATGGTCTGCAGCTGTCCAACAAACCCCTGTATAGGGCAGCACATGGCAGAACTGTGTGCATGCATGCACACACACACATCAGCAACACAGCTAGGGCAACCCCATACCTACACACAGCACATTGCAATAGCCCAATTAATAATGAAACCCCCTAACACACACACATGATCTCAAACATATGGCTCAGTCTAGGTCCCTGGCAAACCAGCAACACACCCTGTGCATATGATGATACCTGTGCCACATCCCTGTCATTCATAACATCGATGCAGGGACAGGCTAATATGGTTCTGATACACAGGGTGACTGTACTTTGGTGTGCCAATGTAATGATGTGTAACATGTTTTCAGCACTAAAGTTTAATGCTTACATATCAGGAAGTGTAGCTGTCCAGCCATGATGCATTATAGCTGTTATTAACACTGAGTGATTATGGTCTCCATAATGTATTCCATTTGTGTTGTAGGTGTCCATGTGTCAGCAGGATGTTGGTCTACTGTTGCTTTCTACAAGGGGTATGGCACTGTGGTGACACCTTGATTGTGCCATATCCTGGGTACTGCTGAACACATGTCACAGGTCTGTATAACAGTTACTGCATGTGCCACATGGCTGATATGTCTGGGGGTGTATACAGGTGAGTGCATGATAGCTGATGTCAGCAGCCCTTCTACAGTGGACAATGGTAAGTGTACTGGGTGGTACACACCACATGTTTGTGTATAACACACACAGAGACTTTGGTGTTGATGCAATACAGAGAGAATACTGTACACATGGATGTATTTATTTTAGCAAGGAACCCATATCAGCCTATGTAATTCCACCAAGACAGAATAAGCACAACACATTGGGAAATAAGCAGTCTGCTATTTTAATGTCATTGACGATAGTACTGGCATGGTATATGTCCCCTGTCCCAATTTAGTGCAATCCTCAACTCGGTAAACATAGGTGTGCTGGTGTGGGTGGCACAGCCCTACCCTTTGGAGGGTGTGAGGTGGTGTAGAATAGCAGATAGTGTGACTGGCAACAATATAACCTGTTAACATGAACTGTACAGTATTACAGCCAACTAAGCATGGGGATACACACAACAATAACTGCAATGATGGTGGCTGTGTCCACAAGATGCACACCCAGCTATATATACCAACCCCACTATCACTGTACAGCTATACAGCGGGGAAGAGGGCATTTAAACATCTACTACTAGTTGAGATGGAATGAATTTTCACAGGATGATACCTGCGAAATGTTAGCATTTGCCAGGCAGTTCTTGGACAGATGACCTCCTGGGACATGTATATACTGCAAACTGAAGTAGATCCCTTCACATACATACACACTCTTACTTGGCAACACTGGAACTAGAACCCCTACCTAGGTATGTAGTGCTACTTATGTGTGTGGCCTTAATTCCACACACCACACAGCTTTTAGGATGAGGTGTGTTCCAGGTTACATGTTAAGTGAAGAACATCACCAGGCCCTGTACAGTATGGTAATGGTGGATGTACTGTTTGTTTATGAACAATACATAGTGTGACGTACTGTCATATACACATTGACAAACACATAACAGTCATACGCACATCTGAGAGACCTAAGCTTATCAGTGATAGCTACCTTGTCAGTGTGTCCATTCTGTTGCAGATAAGTTGCACACAGCACATGCATCACTAGGCTGGATAGTGTTATCAGTTACATGGATGATTGAAGGTGACAGTGGTCCCCATACAGTGGAACATGGGATATGTACTGGGGGTACCATGGTGTAAAGACAGTATACCCAGCACCCACACCCCACATTGGATATTATACTCAATGAAACCCATGATAATACTCTGACACAGCCACTATCACACATTGACCAGGGCTGCAATACAACTCCTTATCGATGTCAAGTGTGCTACTACAGGGATATGCATCTATTGCACATGCCACAGGGATAGTAAGGCGATGCATTGTCATGGCTCTCCTATGGTCAGCAACATCACTACCCCTAATACTGTGTAGCAAGGTATATTGTATTAGGAGAATGTGGTCTCAGAATGCTGCATCCTACAAATATATACACTTGCACACATACACACACTTGCCAGAACTCAGAGGGTAACCCATGCCTATCAACCCATTTGTATAACTGTGTTGTGCTTGTACTGCAAGCTCCAAGTAGCCCATAGGGTGACAATTATAACAAGGTACATGTGATGTCCATTACAGCAGCAGCATATCTAACTATGGCAATGAGGGGTGCAGTGGGTGTGAAGGGCCTCAGGGTATTATCAACCTCAGGTCTACAAACACACATACACTGTTATTATCAGTAATGCACACATACACATTTGTCAGTGCTGGGGTTCAGAGGTGCAGGTGTTCATAGGTGTGTACCAGGATATTGTCCATGGAGAGATGTGAAGAGTAGGGGATATGTGTACAGTGGTATCATGCCATTTACCAGCAGACCATCTATCAACAGATGCCATGGGGGTAATCCTCAGGGTGAGAGTTACATGCAACATCCAATCATCTGGTTGCCTCTTGCAGATAGCCAGTGAGTTGCTCCAGTTGACATGTATGCAACATGTATTACATGACATGGTCAGTGTCTGGCTTGGAGACCTGTACCCAAGCATGTTCTGTTGACTGTGGTAGTGTAGTTCAGGGATCCATGGCATGTGGTGCATACAGCGTATGGATTCCTAGTCAGTGTCACTCAAGCATAGATTTCCTGTAAGCAGCCAAAATGGAGTCCTGACATCTGCACAGCTGTACAGAGGATAGACAGACATCAGCTAGCCAACTGGTTATGCAGTAGGATGACTGTGTTTACAGAAAGATGTCTGACACTGATAGGTATGCCATTACTAGATGACAGCAGCCCTCAATGACATGTCCTATACATACAGTAGTCTACAGTTAATATCCACATGTGAGATCACTATCCAGTAGGAAATACTTAATGACACACAGCTGACACACCAAGAACATGACAGTGAGGACTCAGAGTCCATCTTTGCATGCAAGGGTGTTTGGTTCCAGTACTACAATCTGCAATCTACTCTTACTTGTGAAAGCACTGCCAACATCAACAATAGTAATGCAATGATACACTACATGCCAGTGTGATTGCATATAACCTGGGATACTACCCATGTATGTAACACATTCAAATGGAAAAGAGTGTTGTACAAGCCATATATACTCAGGTGTCCCAGACAGTAGACTCACACTCCTTAGTACTACAATGACAGCACATAGACACATGTTATGTACATGGAATTAAATACACTTATTAAAAATGTTATTGCGCTGCTATTTTATCAGACTGGAATGGGATCAGGCTGCTCATAACTGCCTTCACCACTCTGTAGCCAACAGCCCTTGTTCTGTGTAGCAGCAGAATAAACAGTCCTTGCAAGTCTTGAACCCAGGACCTTGTACACTATAGTCAAAGCACTTAACCACTAAGCCATCACAGCTGTGAAAACATATGATGCTTTTTCCAATATATCTGTCAGTAAACATACGAATAGTAATGAACAACTGCTTTGACATCTACAATTGTGTAGTACTTGTAAGTGATATTAGTGTTGAATCAAGTATGTTGTATTTAAATATGCACATATCAGATAAATACGGTGTGGTACATCTGGGAAGGTATATGCAGCAGTCATGTGTACACATAACAAGGATATGGATATATATATATATATATATATATATATATATATATATATATATATATATATATATATATATATATATATATATATATATATATATCTATCTATATGGGTCACCATTAGTTCATCGAACGTGCAAAACATCGACACATGGAAACCCGAGACCAAAACACTGACACGTCACTTTCCCGACAAGTCATAACATCGATGTGCAAATTTCCGACATCCAGAATAATGACTCCTAAAACACCAACACATATAAAACTGTGATTCCCACCAAAACACAGACACGTCACTTCTCCAAGTCACAACATCGACGTGCAAATTTTCGACATCCAGAACGACTCCCAAAATACCGACACATATAAAATAGTGATTCCCACCACACATATACAGAAATCCAGTAATTAGAACTCCTCAGATGATATTGCAAAGCACAGAACACTGTTGCAAGATACACAACTAAGCGATTAGATAAGAATTAGATGCATATCGATCCAACAAAGTCTGATAATATGCAATACATCAGAGGTATATGAGGCATTAGTGCACACTTACATTTCAAAAGATGAGTTATGCTCGTTACAATGTCTAATGCTGTGTACTCCTCTCGATTATGTAAAATGTGTTGGAATCGGTTATGTCTCTCAATTAACCTCTGTTTCTTCAGAGATGGAGGCACTCTACTAACCATCCGAACCCACAATTCATCGATGCAATCCTGTTCCCTACAGAGTGCATGCATAATCACATCCAGATCAATGACCCTAGGAACCACCAGGCACTTAAACCTTCTGTGCCAGGCTTCTACCGAATTTTGGGTACGTGGCAAGAAAAGGTCATTAAGTTCTGCCATGTTCCAGAATTTGATAGGGAACAACGGTGGAAATCTCATAGCACTGGAGGTATGTGTGCTAAATTTCCATAGCCTGCCACGAATGTAGTATTCAGGGAAATACTTACCCAATGTACACCCTTCTTCTGGCACTCTGTCCTTTAACACACTAAAGGTCTCCAATACCTTATCCTCTGGAAGGAAAGCTAATGCCACCAGTGATTTAATGTAAAGTTGGAACTGCATATTAGTATCGTACAAAGCTCTTAGCCCCACGTGTTGTATCTTGCACCATAAATTCTGTCCAAAGTGAAATAAGCAGCCTTTGGACTGTACATCATCAAACTTTAACTGTATACTTTTCAGAGCGGCTATTTCAAAGTGACATAAAATGTATCACACTGATCTGACAAAGCCATTTTCAGACATCAAGGTAAATAAAGCATTCCATAAATAGTTGTAGCATTTTAGGGACTTTGTACTCATGAGAGCATAAAAGAATTGAACAACTTTACTGTATGACCCTAACTTCAAAAAGCCATGAATACTGTATAGTTGCCTGCATGTCAAACCTCTATGAAAAAATGTCCCATCCATCATCCATATTGAAGCTTTGCTCAAATCATACACTTTGTTCAGTGTGGTGAATGCATACACTACTGTTGCACCACTACTATCGGCGATGTGTTTAGAAATGAAGGTGCCATCCTTGAGATTGTAATTAGCTACATCAATATTCATTAAGGTTAACTCACGGCTAGCAGCTGGTAGATGGTGTGTGTGCCTTACTCTAGCAATCTGTTGCAACACAGCTTTCCTACATGGGATGTTATGCACCACATCCAATGATGTGGAAGCCAAACTATCTTCTACAACAATACAAGGCATATCTCTACTAAACTGCTCTCTAACCTTTACCTCGCTACATACCTATAACATTATACCTCACTAGGGTCACCACTATGCTGATGTGCTGTGGACTTTAGCAATTCATCTCCACTACTTACAGTTTTAGTCACAGCTCTACCCTTGCAGCATGCAGTAAATTTCTAATTGCAGCAAAAGTAACGTCTGTTTTTTTCTGCTATGTTCCAGGTAATATAGGTATCCTTCGAGTTGTAGCATTTGCTTCCCCTTCTGGGACACTATGCCTGTATATATTTGTCCAATGGTCCCTGGACCAGCTATCTCTTCATCACACATTGTGCCTCCAACAAATTCTATGCTGACTGTTCTCCTTCTTCACTTTGCTTCACAGCAGTTCCTGGTTCTCAGCAGACAGATGTTTGTTTGCATTGTTGAAGATTTAAATGTCGGCAAATTGAAGAGTCGGGGAAGTGACATGTCAGTGATTTGGTCTCAGGATTCCACGTGTCAATGTTTTACACATTCAATGAACTAATGGTAACCCACATATACATATGTAGATATATGTATACATGTACATACAAATATATATTTATATATATGTATTGCTATATATCTGCATAGTTTGTTATATATATGGACATATATAGATCTATCTGTATATATATATATATATATATATAGAGAGAGAGAGAGAGAGAGATATATATATATATATATATATATATATATATATATATATATATATATATATATAAAATATATATATATAATATATGAAGATATATACATATATATCTATATATATGTAAACATATACATATGTGTATGTGTATATATATATATATATATATATATATATATATATATATATATATATATATATATATATATATATATATATATATATATATATATATATATATATATATATATATATATATATATATATTTATATGGGTTCAATACACTAGATCGAATTTTCACTCATTCGAAATAGTGCATGTAATGCTCACTGCAGTGAAAGTGCACTTAATCAAAAGTGCACTTACGCGAAGTTCAGTACAATGAACGTGTGTTATACTGAACTTCCGTGCAGTACTCACGGACCTTAGGGTTAGGGCATGGGTAATAGTAAGGGGATAGCCCATAGGGCTATCCCCTTACCTTGACCAGTGCCCTAACCCTAAGGTCCATGATGACTGTAGTGCAGTGAAGGACATAGCAATGTCCTCCACTATGGTGCAATAGTCACGAACCTTAGGGTTAGGGCATGGGTTAGGATAAGGGGATAGCTTTACTAACTATCCCCTTACACTAACCCGTGCCCTAACCCTAAGGCCCATGACTATCGCTCCATAGTGGAAGACATAGCTTGTTTTTTATGTCCTCCACTGTGCTGCAGAGTTTTCGGTGAAGTACACTTACGCAAAAGTTCACTTTCGTTAAAGTGAACTTTCGCAGAAGTGAGGCTTCCTATTACAAGTTCGAAGTAGTGAACTTTCGTTCTTGTAATAGGAATCCATATCTATATATATATATATATATATATATATATATATATATATATATATATATATATATATATATATATTTTATATATATATATATATATATGTATATAATCTTTACTACTGGAATTACCCCTCTGGCTGCTGTGTGTTCTTCCTGGCCGTAGCATCTCTTTCTTTCTACAATCTTTCTTACCTTCTAACCCTGCTCTAAGACTAAAGGACCATCCCTGAGTGACGAATAAGGACAACAGGCAACCAATTCCAGCCTCTCCAATAACAAGTATAAGCTACTTGCTGACCTATACCAGAGCCCTGTACCTTGGGAAGCAATAAACTTTCTTACCTTCTAACCCTGCTCTAAGACTAAAGGACCATCCCTGAGTGATGAATAAGGACAACAGGCAAACAATTCTAGCCTCTACAATACGAAGTAAAAGCTACTTGCTGTCCTATACCAAAGCCTTGTACCTTGGGAAGCAATAAAGTACGTGTTTCCCCCACCAAGTAGTAAAGCTGATACTTTCTCAAAATTTTTTTCACAATATGTATTAAAAGTCTGCTACCTAGCCAGGTTACCCAGCAGCCATACCCCTCCTTAGCCCTGCATAACTCATTCTCTTGGCCTTGTTTACCCACCTATAACTGTAAAGTGCCCTTCCTCTCCCTCTATAAGAGCTATCTCTGATCTCAGTCTCTCCCTCACCCCAGCATAGCTCCTATACACTTCTTTTTTCCTTCCAGGCTAGCTCCTTCTACTAGTCCTGCTTTATACTTTCACCCTTCTTTGTCTCCCTGCAATATTTCCCAAATACAGCTCTGTTGTACTAGACTGCCTATATACCTTGTAGTCTACTTGCTGCAATCCTCTACTTTCTGCCCTTTGCTACCCCTCTTCTTCACCACTTCAGATTATCTCACCCTACACTCGCCCTTACTTACCAGTAAGGTGAATTGCAGTAGCCTGGTGCTCACTGATTGTTCTCTCAGACTCTCTCCTCCTTACCTGTCTGAACCTGCTCCATTTGCCCTGCGGGCTCACTCCGCTCCCCTACCCTGCCCCCAAATTCCACTTGCCCCCAGCACTCCTACATTTATTTCTCCATCTCTCCTCCCCCTTATTCCAATTATCCAATAGCTCTTCTTCCCGCCTTACAACTGCTCTTAATCCACCCACTCTAATTTACCCAATTTCAGCCTCTCCTATTCACTCCTCCTACTCAATCTCCTCCCTCTCCTCTCATACATCTCCTCTATCACCTCTCTCTCAATATTCCTATTCCCCACATCCCTTACTACTATATTCCTGCCTCCTTCATATAACTTCAGGCAAACCACTTCTCTCTCCAATTTCATTCTGTATCTTCAAACATACACTCTACTCCAACTGACATTCCTATCTCTCCTCCCCCTTTGCATAATCATGGTTTCCTCACTCCTCCAGCAACTCATAGTCCCTTGCTTCCTCCTTCTCTTTCTGATTCCTTCATGCTATATCAGCTCATACTCTTCCTTTGCTTATCCAATTCCACCAACAAAAATAACATCCACTGAAAACTCCCTTCTCCCTAACTCTTACTCTCACTTCCATTCTATCTCCTCTTATCTTATCCCACCCAATCAACACTACCTGTTCCACTAGAAAATCTTCTCCACTACTGCCAATACATTTACACACAAAATAACCTTACATCCAACTAAACTCTCAATCTGTAACCCTAAATCTCTTAAATCTTTTCTATTTAACAACATATTCTTAGCTGGAGATATCCACCCCAACCCTGGCCCCATTCTTTTCGCTAACAATAATTACCAACCCCATCCTCTCCCCTCCCAAACACATTGAAAATCTTGACCATGAACTCCCAAAGTCTTAATAACAAATACCACCTTTTCCATGCTTGGTTAACCCATAATCAACCAGATATCTTAGCCATTTCTGAGACTTGGCTTAAACCCCATATCTCTGATTCAGAGATACTTCTCCCTGGATACCATATTATTAGAAATGACCGACCTATAAAAAAGGTGGTGGCTCTGCCATAGTTTACTCTAAATCACTAACTGTAATTCCCCTCCAAATTCCAGTTCCTCAATTCAAAAATACTGAACTTACAGCTGGACTGCTGAAACTAAATAGACACAAAAATATTTGTATTATTGCCCTATATATCTCCCCTGGGAACAATATCCCTATCCTCGAAGACATTCTCCAATGGGCATCTACTAAAGTTAACTATGAAACATACATCTTAGGTGATGTAAATACTGACTGGAACAAAATTAACTCTCTCTCTCCTTCCCAAGCCATCAACCTTTACAACTTCACTCAAACAATACACCATGTAACCCAACCCAACAAAACTAACCCCCCAGGATCCTCTATTGACTGGATCCTAGTCTCCAATCCAAATAAAATCACCAATTCTGGAACAATTCCGGACACTATTAGTGACCACCTCCCAGCCTTTATTCATCGCGCTACCAACTCTTCTCCTCACCAACACCAATACATCCTAACTCATAATCTTAGTAACTTTAACCCTACAACCTTCTCAAACCTATTCAAACAAATGAACTGGCAAGACCTTAAAACTCTCCCTCTTGATGCTGCTATCGACCACTTCAACTCTGTTTTCTTAGATACGCTTAACTCTCTTGCCCCTATCAGAAATAAAAGGGTAAAAATAAATACTGATCCTTAGTTATCTAAACATACTAAACAAATTATGCATCAAAGAGACAAACTATGGAAGCTGTTCCAAAACACTAAACTGCCCAACACCTTGCTCCAATATAAGCAACTACGTAACCAAGTAAAACAACAAATTACCAGGGACAAAACATCCTATTACACCAACCTCCAGTCTAATAATAACAACAACCCCAAGAAATTCTGGAATTCAATAAACTCTCTCCTTAATCCCGGCTCCAAAAATAATCCCTGCCCTGACCCAAGTAAATCTGACCTAGAACTATGCTCAGAATTTAACTCTTTCTTCATACAAACAATATCTGACCTAACCAAGACCTTCCCTAGCAATAACCCATCTGTTCCCCTATCTTCCCCCTCCAATAACCCTCCCCTCAGGTTCAAGCTCAAACCTGTCTCAAATAACTTTATAAAAAGACTTTTGTCTAAACTTAAACCCTGCTCTAATGCCCCTGACAATATTCCCTCCACTTTCCTAAAATATGCCGCAGATGGGATAGCACTCCCAATCAGCATCATTATTAATAGATCTATTAATGAATCTTACATCCCCAAACTAAGGCGATCAGCTTACATCCTTCCTTTTCACAAAGTAGGCAAGAACACCAGCATCACAAATTTTCGCCCTGTTGCTCTACTCTCACCAATCTCTAAAATCTTAGAAAAGTGTATCCACTTCCAACTTATGCCTTTTCTAATCCAAAACCATCTTCTTACACCAACTCAACATGGCTTTCGCTCTGGCCATAGCACTACTACTGCTCTACTTTCCTTCTTAGAAACTATCAATCAAGCCCGAGATTCAGGTCACCTGGTCTCTACTGTTTTGCTTGATCTCTCAAAAGCTTTCGATACTGTTTCCCATAAACACCTTCTCCTTCATCTATCAAACCTGCATCTCTCATCTAACTCTCTATCCTAGTTCTCTAGCTACTTATCAGATAGGTCTCAGGCAGTCAAATGGAAAAACTCCATCTCCTCCTTCCTACCTACACCAACAGGTGTATCACAGGGATCCATCCTTGGACCCATGCTTTTTAATAATTTTATTAATAATTTTCACACTGCTATCCCTGATACCAAAATTATTCAATACGCAGATGATTCAACCTTAGTCTGCTCTGCCTCAAACATCTCTGAACTGCTTCTCAAAACCCAAGCTGCCTTCTCAACCACTGAAAACTGGATGCGTCAAAACCACCTCTGCCTTAACACTAACAAATCCAAAATTCTCCTCTTCTCCCCCAGAAAGTCTTACTCCTATGACAAAGACACTTTCAAAGTCCTTAGTAACTCCAACTCCACTATTGAAGTGGTTCCCTCTGCCAAACTTCTCGGTGTTATAGTCAATGAATTCCTAAAGTTCGACATACACATTCAACAAAATATTAAGAAAACCAACCAAAAACTAGGCATGCTATATAGGAATAATCACTTTCTCTCTCACTCCACCAGACACACTTTGGCCACTACCTACCTTTTGCCCTCATTATTATATGGAGCTCCTCTCCTAACCAACTTGTCAACCTCTATCACCGCCAAACAAGAAAGCTGCTACAATAAAATCTCTAAATTTGCCTCCAACTGTAAACATTCCACCCATCATTGCCTTTCCCTTCAATCCCTAAATTGGCTAGAACTACCAAACTATCTAAACTATCTGCAGCTCACCACAGCGCACAAACTTATATTTCAGCCATCTAACTGTCCTGCCCTAGCTAACATCCTTCCACCCTACATCCCCAATAGAACTCTCAGATCCAAACAGCAAAACCTGATTGCTATCAATAAACCTAAAAGTCCAGCTGGCCAACTTCTCTTCTCCTTCACTATTGGCAAGACTTGGAACTCTCTCCCTTCCTCTTAAAGAACAATATCAAACTCTGAAAATTTCAAAACTCAGCGTTTCAAACATCTGTCCACTAAGTGGAAATGCTCCTGTCTTCACCCTACCTAAAACTATACAAGAATACACCAATATCCTTCCTAGAATGTAAAAAGGTGAGGCAGTACATATAGTCTACCCCACCTAAAAATTATCCAAGAACATATTGATATCCCACATGGAATGTACCCTTGCTCTCAAAATGTCCTACAATTATTTATCTTTGAACCCCCTTGTGTAAATACTGTAAATAGATTTCCTTAACTCTCTTCTCTATGTGCTTATGTAATGCATTTTCTCAAATTACTCTGTAAGAATAGCTTTATAAATGTATAGCCTTTTTAGAATGTGATTATGTGCTTATATATTGCATTTTCTCAAATTACTCTATAAGAACAGCTTTATAATTGTATAACCTTTTTAGAATAACCTTAGTGAAGTTGTAGTTGACTATTTTGTAATAATGAATGCTTCTATCGTACAAATTGGTCACCTCAATGTATCACTTATATTTTTTTCATATTTTGTAATTTGTAATGTGTATTTGTATTTTTGGAGCTTTTCTCCCCAGGCCTCCACTGAAAACGGGCCCCCAGGGCCCAGTGGACCTCCCGGGTAATCAAACTGGAAATAAATAAATAATATATACATATATGTACAACATATGTCCATAACATGTAGTGGAGTCATACCTCAGCACCAATAATCACAACCTCTTAGTGCAAGGGGTAGTCATGTAAATATTGCAGTTATACATATAGACTTTTGCTACTGCAACAGGGGTTGTCTTAACAGAAATGCTGTGTGGGAAGTCACATCTGATATTGACATGTAAGCCATCCGTTACTGACAGACATCATAAGATCATCATAGTACAGTACCACACAAATCTCAGTAATGATCTTGTGGAATGCAGCAGAGATATGACCAATAAATGTGGACAGTCTGACACACTCTGGTCAGTCCAGAGGTATATACAGCACCCCTTAGTGCAAGACGTGTGGACCAAG
The DNA here is from genome assembly GCF_019279795.1 of Protopterus annectens. NCBI lineage: Eukaryota > Metazoa > Chordata > Ceratodontiformes > Protopteridae > Protopterus > Protopterus annectens. The sequence goes on along the minus strand of NC_056728.1, from coordinate 1,985,762,204 downwards.
CCTGACAAAGTGCATGATTACAGCCATGTAAATGGGGATATCATGAAAATACTGGAAAAGATAAGCTCACACAGTTTATGCATTCACACACACCTGTCTGTCCTGACACATAATAACCAGAGGAGTAGAGTTCACAAGTCCACATACTACCCACTAGTTAGTGACATAAATCTGTACAGCATCCCACTGCTTTGTCAGAAATACACAACAGTTATGGTGGCCCGGCAACAGTACATGTGACAAATATCTGGACATAACATCACACTAGGTAAATACACTGAGCTGCTAGGCATTTCACAAAGCACTGTGCAAACTACAGGCAGACTGCTACAACACTGACCTACATTTCTTATGGGGGAATACACATGTACCTGCAAATATAGCAGGCTCTACAGGCATGTAACAGCATGGAGTAAAAGACACCTGTGTGAAAGTGCATGCCCACAACCAATCTGAACACAGCCACAGTCACATATGGTAAGCGTACTTAATATTACAGTATATGGACTGTGTGAACACCATCCTTATACGTGCCACTCACACACCAACCCTACATATACACAATGTATTTTGATGCCTGACTGTGGTATGGGACATGTGTCAGTCTGGCCCTACAAACATGTACGCCAATAGGGTACCATATACTGCAGCAGCAAGCAACATCATATTGGACAGGACCAAGAACAATGACATCTACCACGGTCTGTACACAGGCCAAGGTACATATTCATATTACACACTCTGTCGACAATCACCATAAGTACACATACCTCACTACTGTACACACTACAACAGAATATCCAGGTTTTGTTTTCAAATATAAGGCTTACTATACATAACATGTCTAGCAGTCTAGTATCTCACTGGCTTGTTATCAGGTATGATGTCAGTAAATAATGATGTACTGAACATATTCACCTCTTATTGTATGACATATGTACAAGGTTGACAGAGTTGTGGCTAGAGGCACTAACACAGGGCCAATATTGATACGTTGCTGTGATAAACTCATACATTTGCTGGTGTAACAGGGTTTGTTGTGACATATGTCTACTGAGGGATATGAAGTCAGTAACTCACATGGCTGTCACCATGTACTGACTGCAATCCTCAGAGTATGCTACTGCATTTCTAAAGATAGGAAATGTGTGAGTAACACAACACATGTAAGACTTCAATTACTGGCCAGTCAGCAGATAGTCCTACAGGTGGGGATTTTCCCTAACCCCATAACACTGTCATGACAGATATTAAATCATGTAGAACAACCATATCCACACAAACCCTGTTAAACTAACATTACTTCAAATGTAGAAGAGCAATACTTACATTATATCCCCATGTCTGGAACCTCCCCCTCCTGTTTGTTGGCCTGCCTCCACAGTGTATGTTGTAAGAGGTATATCCAACTACCCTCTGTGATGCTTTGTCAAACACCCACATGAAGTCCTGCTCACAGTGAATGAAAAGGGCCAACACCCACATGATGTTCTTGGTTATAGGAGTGTGTTTCCATGCAATTGGCTACAGGAATGATACCACAGCTGTTCCACATGCAATCAGCTAGTGGGGCATTGCAATTCAAGCACAGGCCATCAGATGATCATGACCATCACTTGCAAAACACAAGCTGCTGCCTAAGCAAAGCAGGTGTACTTTTCCACATCCACCAGAGAGGGAGTGAGAGAGACAGACAGTGACAAAGTAAGAAAGGAAGGGGGATGGAGAGTAAGAGCTAAACATGCTTGTGTCACACACTTATCAGTACTGGGTTTCAAACCCCTGCCTGCCTATGTATTGCTATTACGTTTTTATGCAGTTATTGCATGCGCCACAGAGCTTACATGTTAGAAAGCTGTCCAAAGGTATCTTTGAAGGTGAGTGACATCAGCAACAGTGATAAAAGGGGGATAAGATAAATGCAATACATGTGGCTGTCCACAAAAGCAGGTGTCAAGGAAGACACAACCACACTCTTTCAGGGACTCACACACATTATCACAATTGGCAGTGTCAGGATTATAACTACTAACTAACTAGTTTGTTACACTACAGTACTATGCAGGTATCACATGCACCACAGAGCTTATCAGGCTGATATATGGCCAAAGGGTATTTCAAGGTGACTGACGTCAGAAGGCATGCTACAGTAGAGCAATGGGAGGTGTAGTGAGTGTGAATGGCTTCAAAATCATTAGTCTCCACACACACACACACACACACACACACACACACACACACACACACACAGACACACATTTGCCAGTACTGACATGCATGGGTTCATTGCTTCACAGGTGTGTAGTAGTTGACAGTGCCAGAAGGCTGTACAAGACTAGGCAAAAGGTATACCTTGGCATCAGACCACATGACAATGGCCTCCAGTGTGGCTCAGGGGTGTAGTCCACAGGTGGGTATTGTATTCACCATCCACCCATCTGGGTTTCTATTGTGGGTGAACAGTGCTGTACAATGCTTGCCATATATGTGTTCTATATTCCATAACATGGACAGTGTCTGAGTTGTGCACATGTCCCAAATGCATGTTCTGTGACATCTGGAAGTGTACCTGGGGTCTCTGGGGCATGCTGTGTGGGTAGGTTGTTATCATCTAATGTGGCATTCTTGACCTCATGGGGTGAGAACTGGCTATGGCACTGAGGCCATGCCTGTGCCTATATTGACAGCATGATACAGGTATTCATTGGTGTTAGTGACATCTGTCCATACAGGGCATGTGTATAAGGCATGGTAATCCCTTTATGGTTTACATTTGCAGATTCTACAGTTGTTGCAGGCATCCAGTGGGGAACATAGCAAAGAACTACTGGAAGCTATTATTTGTCTATTGTATGGATGGAACAGTGTGCCATGTCCTCTTTAGTCCACTGCAATCACACTGTGATTACTATCTGTGGGCAATATGCAGGGAACTACCAATATAATGGTTGTTGCCTAGCCAAGTGTGTTTGTGTATGAGACATGGGTGGAGAGTGTTCTCTGGGTAATACAAGGGTTGCCTATATTGTTCACCAATCCATAATGTCACATGTAGGGGTATGGATTGCCTACACCAGCCTCTCTGCTGTTTGACATCTGTTTTCCTTGTAAGGTGGACATTGTGACATATAGTAGGTCCTCAATATAAGAATTTTTCAAAACCCACCTCACAATGAGTCCTGTTATTACACCATCATAGCTACTTCCTCACAGGATACTGATGACACACACACACACACACACACACACACACACACACACACACACACACACTTGTCACTACTGAGATTCAACCCCCTACCTAGCTATGTATTACGACTACAGTGTACCACATTTATCGCAAGTGCCACAGAGCTTATAGAGCTAGCTTTACTCCAAATGTGTATTTCAAGGTGAATGACATCAGCAGGCTTGCTAAAGTAGGGCAATGGAAAGTGAAGTGACTGTGAATGGCCTCAAAAGCACTGATTCTTTCACACAAACACACACACACACACACACACACACACACACACACACACACACACACACACACACACACACACTCATGAGTTTCACAGTTGCCATGTCTGGGATTAGAACTCCTACCTAACTAGTACATCACACTACAGCATTACGCAGTTATAGCATGAGCATGCACCATGAAGCTTAGAGGGCTAGCCCTTCTCCAAAGGTGTATTTCAGGGTGAATGACATCAGCAGGCTTGCTGAAGTAGGGCAATGGAAAGCTTAGTGACTGTGAATGGCTTCAAATGCATTGATCCCTGCACACACAAACACACAGAGTTTCACAATTGCCATGTCTTGCCAAAGTAGGGCAATGGAAAAGTGTAGTGACTGTGAATGGCTTTAAAAGCATTGATCCCTACACACAGAAACAAACACACAGAGTTTCACAGTTGTCATGTCTGGGATTAGAACTCCTACCTAACTAGTGCATCACACTATAGCATTACACAGTTATTGCACATGCCACGGAGCTTATACACTAGCCCTTCTCCAAAGGTGTATTTCAAGTTGAATGACATCACTAGGCTTGATAAAGTAGGGCAATTGAAAGTGTAGTGACTGTAAATGGCCTCAAAAGCATTGATCGCTACACACACAAAGTTTCATAGTTGCCATTCTGGGATTAACACTCCTACCTAACTAGTACATCACACTATAGCATTACGCGGTTATAGCACACGCCATAGAGCTTATAGGGCTAGCCCTTCTCCAAAGGTGTATTTCAAGGTGAATGACATTAGCAGGTTTGCCAAAGTAGGGCAATGGAAAGTGTAGTGACTGTGAATGGCCTCAAAAGCATTGATCCCTACACACACAAACACAGAGTTTCACAGTTGCGATGTCTGAGATTAGAACTCCTATCTAATTAGTACATCACACTACAGTATTACACAGTTATAACATGCACCATGGAGCTTACAGGGCTAACCCTTCTCCAAATGTGTATTTCAAGGTGAATGACATCAGCAGGCTAGCTAAAGTAGGGCAAAGGGGAGTGCAGTGTGTGTGAATGGGCCATAAACCATTCCTCTAGAAGCACACACATAACACTCAGTCACACACAACTTTACATTTGACAGGACTGAGTATACAACTGCTAGATGAATAATGACTTGTACTGTCATGTTACACAGTTATCACAAGCACCACAAACACTACAGTGCTGAGGAATACCAGAAGCAAATGTCTACAATGATAGACATTTGCACATCATGTGATATTGGTCAATTGGATGTGTGCTGGTGGGACAGGCCTCATGATGGGAAGCTCTTTATCACTGTCTGTCACTCTCTTCCCCACATCTATGCACGTGTATGTTTGACTTATTATAGTGTATTGTCCTTGGATATATGTGTGTATTCCTATCCGATGTGTGTGCAAAGCATGACTGGTGTACAACGTGGAGTGTGTGCACAGACATCTGCGACTGACAGATATGTATAGTCCACTGTTGTTGCCAGACATGGGCTTCATTTCTGTAAGTGTGGGAGCAAGCCCAGTATGACCCTTCTGTATTTTGTCATCAGACATGGGCTTAGTTTCTCTAAGTGTGGGAGCATGCCCAGTATTACCTTCTGTATTGAATGTGTGAACCCATTCCAGGTAGGTTGCACTCCAGTGTACGCATTTGTATTCTACACATACAGCTAGCAACCTGTTTCTACAGGATATCTGTAGATAGGTGGACAATATGAGGTCACAATGGGTAAAGGATAGTGGGATACTGTAAATAATTGTGTCTGTGCTGCTTCTGCTACATGGTTTTGGTGTTAGCAGAGATATTCAGACATATATACTGTTTTGCACTGTGATATTTTATGTCACCAACTGACAGGGATATGTATTTGCTTGCAGTAATTTGAATTTGGAATACATGATGAATGAAGCTGTGTCCAGTATTGTGGTCTTCAGCTTACATATTCTTGCACAATCATGCCATTCTGGAGGGGGAGCTGCAGACACTTGCTGATGGGTCTGTGTAAATGATCCAGCACCTTGGTATTGTGGTGGCTGAGGATCCCATGCTTATACATCTAGCGACGTGACAGAATGGCCATATCCTGCTGTGGCCATACCTCACAACTGTACAGATTCACACAGGTTACCCAGAGACAGGGCTCATATTTCTGGTCATTACCCCTTCACATTGTGTTTTACGAGCAGGTTTGTAGCTACCTATTCCTGTGTTTGCAGGCAGGGATAGTATGTGCACACATCAGAGTTTCAGACTTCACACACTCCATGGCATCCATTCTTCTACCCCCCTCTGTTATTCTATCTTCTTCCTAACATTATGCAAATGATATCTGCTAAGTATCCCTATAGTTGTCACTTCATCCTAGCAGTATTTAGGGGCTGCCCCACAGTTCATGCAGTAGGACATGGTGGACATGCTACTGGGATTTGCCAACATGGCCTTGCATTTGTGTTCTGTGGACTGTGTTATGTCATTATTTGGGAGTCCTTGAGATAACATACACTGGCAGTATGGGTGAGACACAGGCCTTTTACAGAGGACTATAGGGCATTTGTTAGTGATGCAGGCCATCTGTAGCAGGCCAGTACATTCTGTCACTCCTACAGTCCAAGGCTGCAAGCCACTGTATTCCTCTGGGGTGACAGAGTAGCTGTGGAAGGTGTTAATAGCAATAGTTTCTGTCCTTATTAATCCATTGATGTGGATGCTGGCAGGGTGCTGCTTACAGCTAGGGGCACACCTGCATGGGACACCTCTTCAGCATTCTGCATTCTGTGGATATTCCCATACAGAAGTGGGGGTCATATTGTACTCATTCCCAACAGCAGGGATATGATATGTGAGGTACCTGTGGCTGATGGTGTGGTGAGCTGAGTGCATGTGTGCTATAGAAGCTACTTGCAGCTGACTCACAGATATACATGGGGCATTCCCCTTATGCAAGCTTGTGCGGGGACGTGAGAGGTTTCTCAGTACTTCATACCTGTGCCTTTTGTGGTCTGCCAGTGTTTGGCCAGACTACATCAGTATTCCATACTACACAGCCAACTAATATGCTGCTAATCTGTATGTACAAATCCAAAGGTGTGTCCATTTGACAGTAACATTTTATACACTCTCTGTCTAGGGTAATTCCACCTGTGCACTGTTTCTATGCCTGGGCCTACATTCATGCTATGTCCATCTTTCAGATGTTGACAGATATTACATCCGAACAATTAGTATGGATTACTGCTGGATTGTGTCTTGCTCAGATGCATTGTGTTTGGCACTGCAATTGTGAGAACGTGGCCCTGTCACCAACAGTACTGGCCTTTGGCCACCAGGACAGAACCCTCTATGCCTACATGCTGACCACTTTCACACAATATACAATACACAACAACCTAACACACAGAGCCCTGCATATTGTACACATGCAACAATCTATCCTGCTAATTTGGCCAGCTCAGGTAATCTGTGCTCCACTGTTATTATACCCACATGTACATGTTACTACATTTCTACATAGTATTGGGGGGCACACATGACAACTGTAAACATTTTCTATGACCGTACTGGTATTTCAGGTACTCTGTTGGCTTCCATTTCATTCTGTATTCTGACCTATCATGCAGACTAGAGGCATATCAGTGTAGTACAGTTCTTAGGTTTTATTGACCTACATTTTAGTTTCAGACTTCTTACCCTTCAGAACTAACATTCCACTGCCTGACCTGTTGTAATCTGTCTGTGTAGGTCTGGAGGAGGGCTGTTCTCCATTGCCATCAATCGGTGCCCTTAGCACAGCCTTTCTTTGTGTTAATCTACAACTGTCCTGCTGGCTGAGACTGATGGGTATGTGAGCCTCACTGACATGAATGTATGTGTCCTATGGACACACATTTGTCCCACCACATGTTCTGCACTGGGTTGTGTCACCTTGTCTAGTACTGCCTACTATGTTGACACCAGTATTTGTTATGGATTTCATGCTGCCGATATAGGTGTCTACTATCTGGTGCCATCCCATTCAGCCACCTGCTTCCCTTGCATACTCACATCCATACCATATTTACAAGTATCAGAACATACTACTCTATTCAGCAATTGATAGTGAGATTAACTTACCTTGTGGCTGTGCCAGTACTGAGGATGGTGTTGGAGGGCTGACTATGTCAGATGCACATAGTACACTCCCTATACATGGTTAAGCACAAGTAGTGTCATGTTTGGCATCCCTTTTGCTGTATGTGTGAGTCAGAGAGAGGTGTCATTCCCTGGGTTCCTACCGTGTCAGTGTTTGTGCTATGTGTTGCCTCTTTGCCAAGGCCTGGGCATACTGGGCACACCTCCTTTTGCCTACAGGGGCAGGCTCAGGTTGTTCCTCCTTCGAGTCACTCTGTGCCTGTGCTGGCATTGGCAATGGTGAGGGGCTGTGTGGCCCTTCCCCATGCTGTTCCTGCTGCAGCTGTTTCCAAAGGATCATATTGTGTAGCATGGCACATACAATGACAATTTGGGTACATGTAGCTGGTGAGTACTGCAAGGCTCCACCGGATATGTCCAGGCACTGGAACCATGACTTCAGCATCCCAAACACATGCTCTATTATGCTTCTGGTTTGTGCGTGTGCCTCATTATGGAGTTCTTGTTCAGGTTTGTGTGCATTGCTGATGGGTGTCATCAGCCACGGCTCCAGTGCATGACCAGCATAACCCACTAGGTGGCCATATGGAATGGCCCCACTGGCAAATCTTTGGTACAGCTGTGACATATGCCAGATGTGGGAGTTGTGATAGCTTCCAGGGAAGCCAGCACACACATTTATTATAATGCCCTGGGCATCGTATGTGACCTGGCAGTTGATGGAGGGGATGCCCTTGCAATTTATGTAGACTCTACCCTGCTCACCAGGTGGTGCTTTGATGTGTATGTGTGTGCAGTCTATAGCACCCACTACCTCTGGGTATTCTGCTATTTGGTGGAAGAGATGCATATTGCTGGTCAACACCTCATGGGTGTTGTGGAAATATATGTGCTCACCGGCATGTGCTGACATGGCATCCAGGAACTGGAGTACCCTGGATGCTGATGCCTGTGAAATCCCCATGATATCCCCAGTTGGCCTTTGGAAGGTACCTGTGAGTAGTATTCTTAAGCCTACACATACCTTGGTATCCACTGGGATGGATTCCCCTCTGTTGGTTCTGTGTGTGAGGTGTGGCCAGCACAGCTCGACAATTTGCTGTAGGAGGTCCCTGTCTACCCTATAGTGCTCCACTACCTCCAGCTTATGTAGCCCCTGATAGGTTACCCTGTGTCTGTACATGCTTTTCCTTCTCCTCACTGTGGGTTGGTCATCAGCATTGTAATCCTCACCACCCTCATCCTCTTCCACATGTTGATTTATGAGAGCGAAAGCAGCCCCTAACATTTTGTTGCTTTTGTTAGGTAAAATTTCCCTGTTTGTGTACATCGGAGGTGTAGAGTTTGTGGAAAAAACAGAGGGAAAGGTGTTTGCATAGTTTATAGTAGTGTGCTGGGCTGGGCGGCTGCCTGTGTAATTACCTGGTTCTGATACATTTCACCTGCCAGCTATGCTAGTTCTCCTTGATTACCTTCCTACTGTTATTTTCCTTTCCCATTGCCTTCCTGTTTAAGCCCCGAGGCCCACCTCACAAACCCAGTGCTCAGATGTGAATGGAGCTGCTATTTCCTGTTTTTTTTTTAAAACCCGGCGCTCGCCGTACACACCCGTTTAGGCAATGTAAACCCCATTTAGCAGAAACTGGCCCTCCCTGGACATGATCACATTCTGCATTTTTTAATGGAAGATAGTACAGCCTTAGACTCACCCCCTGCCTTAGCTGTGCTTAGCTAAGCACAAACATGGGCCACAGGGCTCCAATAAGCTTACAGCATTCATGACACACACCCTTATGAATTCATCTAGTTCTTAGGCTTACACTGTGGTCTTAATGCTCCTACATGGTTGGGTGCAAGCTAGCACTGAGGGGAAATCTGTGATTCAATATCATTGCCCTCATTTGCATAGGATTGACTGCTAATGCATGTTTACAAATCTGACACTCAGCCTTCCCTTAGCAACCACTATTCCATGGTCTTGTTGTGTTATGCATGCCATTGACTATTATGGCAGAATTATGATTTTGGTTTAAAAGCTTATTTCCAGCTTTTTTTTTTTTTTTTCCTGGCCGATCCCATTTGTGCACTGCTGCCCTGCGGTTAAACAGCCAAAATCACCCCCAAAAAAGTTCATTTTTATAATTTTGAAACTAATTTTCATGCCTATGGCCATATATTTAGCCTTTGGCATGCCTAACCCTTCTAATACATGCATTTTTATGAGCTGTCATTCCTCCGTTTTGTAGTTTGCAGAACTGCATTCAGCTACTGGCTGAATACATTTCTGCAGTCTATACTATTCCTGCATGGATGTCTGCCTGCTTCCTGGATCACTGATTCATCTCATTTGCATGGTTTTCACCAGCAAATGAGGTAATTAGCATACAGAGGCTGTGTCCATGCAGGAATAGTGCAGGAGCGCTCATGCACATCCCGGGAGCTTATTCCTGGATCGCTCAGCAGCCATATTGCCTGCAGCAGCTCTTGCACTATTCCTGCATGCCGTGCAGAGCTTGCTGAATCCTGGGGGATGTGGTGCAAGGAAGATATGTTATTTTAGAAGATTTTTATATCCACACTTAATACTTCCTGGCCTCTATAAAACTTTAATTAGAGGGATTCTTATCAACAAAGCTTCCTATTATAAGAGACAATACATTGCTATAGAATCTTCAATAAAAAAATACTAATGTGGAGACAAAACTACAAGAAAGATATAACCAAGAGCCTGAAAAACAACTTGTCTCCTTCAGAAAGAACTATATTTATTATACGTAAATCACTTATCCTTCCAAGAAATAGAAACTCTCGCTAATTATTCAGAGTGGTCACAAATGCCATCAAAATTCTTGGCGAGGCTGATAAATCAGAGGAAACCATTTCCTAATTTATCTGAGATATCACAACAAGGTAAAACCTACTACTCTAGTCAGGATACAGTTCACCTATTCAAAAACCTATACTCACAGTCCTATATTACTTTCCAAAACGTAACCGGTCCCAACAAGACTCCCTCTCACCTCCATTTACTCAACAAGAAATAATTATAGTAATAAATAATCTTAAACCTAACAAAACTGCAGGATCTAATGGGGTCACTGTGACTTTTATAAAGCTTTTACTCAGAAAATTTCAAAAATTCTTCTGCTTTTAATCAGTTACATTAAAGATAATATTATTAACATACACTTGAATGCTTCTAAAACAATTTTCATTCTTAAAGAAAACACAGACCCCAAAAACTCATGGAACTATAGACCTTTTTCTTTGATTAATGTGGATATGTAAATTTTTGCTTCACTCATGGCCAATAGACTTAAAGCTATTATCCCCTACATGTATCATCCAATCCATATGGATTCATACTGTATAGACAAATATGTGATAATACACTCACTCTAGATGCTATGATAACTTTAATCAAAGTCATAACCTGGTATTTGTCCTTGCAACTGATGCATCCAAAGCCTTTGGTAGACTTGACATGAACTTCTTATTCTCAATTCTGCCCCGGTTTGGTATACCCCTGACTTTATGCAATCCATCAGAACACTCTGCTCCAAAGCTCACATTTTTTTACAGATTAACAAGACCATTTCTTCCCAAATTGATATTAAGTATGGAACTAGACAAGGATGCCCAATGTCCCCATACCATTTTAACCTATATATTGAACCCTTATTCTTACTTATTATACATAAACTTTTTACCATATACTTGTTATCTACAATAGTAGGATCACTTTATCTGCCTTTGTGGATGATCTAAATGTACCTTTCACATTACCTAACTCTGATACACTAAACATTCTAAATTCCATATATACCTTTTTAAAATTCTCAAATTATAAAGGAAACCTAGAGAAATCCTCAGTTTTTCCAATTAACCCATCTTGCCAGTCATCCAATTACCACTTACCTATGGAAATCAAAGTAAGTCACTCCTTAAAATACTTGGAAATATCCCTTCAACAAGACTCAACATTATTTTATCAAAATAATATCCCAAAATGCTGGAAAACTCTTCAACAAGACCACCTTAGATGAGGTAAACTCCAACTCTCAATTTTTGGCAAAAGTGGCCATTATTAAGATGAACATCTTGCCAAGAATACTATACGTATTTAATACCTCTAGTATTTTGGTGTTTAACAATTTTTTAAAATGCTACTTTCTTCTCTTTCTAAATTTATATGGTCTCCTAAATCAATCAGAGTTGCCTATAAAAAATTGGTGTACACTAAGAATAAAGGGGATCTTGGCATCCCTGACTTCAAGCTATATTACAACATAATTAACTCTAACAGAATACTGGTACTCTCTGATTACAACCAGAACAGAAAGTCATGGGTTCTGGCCTGGATAGAACTATTCTATAGCTATGTAAAATCTCTCAACTTCCAAACCTCTCACTTTCCTCAGTAAAGAGAACTTGAAGAACTTCAAGTTACACATATCTTTAAAGAATAAAGTAATCAATCTGCAAAAACATTTTGAAACTTTAAACTTATCTAGTGCCTTCAATACTTTGAAGCCACTGCACCTAAATCCTCATCTTAAACTCACCAACAAAATGCTTAACCTAAATACTTTTCCACTCCTTAAAGAGAAAAGATTATTAGACATCTGTCTTCTCAAGAATAAATCTATCACTGAAACGAGACTGGAGTTGAACCTCACCAAAAGTTATGCCATTATTTTGAGACAAATCAGAGGTTTGTCTGCAAAATTTTTGGAGGTTTCCAAACTAGATATGACTAGCATAAACTTATGTAAAACATTAGGGAGACTACTGTTAATGAAGAAAGAAAAATTATTACAAATTCATACAAACTTATAATCACAATTAGATTTCCAAATGACTTGTTCTTCTCCAATTACCAGTCTGATCTGGATCCAGCAATTACATCTAACCATATAACCTGATCTATCCAAATAACCTCAAAATCTATCCCATTTAAAAAACGTAGTTATACACAACTCATGATACTAAATAACGCATATCTTTCCCCAGCTCTATAATACACATTTTACCCTTCAACTTCCCCTTTCTGTACATACTGTGAAAATCAAAAGGCTGATTTATTTCACATTTTTGGAGCTGCAAATTCTCCGACAAGCTCTTGTGCTCATTAAAGGTTAAACTGAAAAAATGGGTTATGAGAAATTTACCATCTCCTGGAAATTTGCTATCTTACATATCCCCCTCTAGGTTTATCGAGACTATGAACATGTATCTTAGTCGCTCTATTTACCCTAATCAAATTTTATATCACCCCAAATTGGTAAGGCAAATCTCTACTTTCATTGACAGGTTTTAAACAAATCACTATCAAATACTTAATAGCCCATAAGTACTTAATGCATAGCCAAAAACTATATTAATATTTTGCTGATTATTGGAATATACTACTTGACAATATTATGCAATAAAGCATAGTACCTTTTATCTTGATCCTCGAGATGGGCGTTTGATTCATTCGTATGTACTATACTGCCCTCTTTGTTCTCTTTTCATTTATACAATAACCGGGCATTTAAATTTCCATTGCTATCATTTTAGTCAACCAAATTAGATAATTTTGATTGATTCTGCTTATTTGAATGGACATTTAACATGACTGCATATAGTTTATTAGTATTAGTGGTAAATCACTGTGGCTATGGTGTGCAGGGTCCTGGGTTCGAGACTTGCAAGGACTGATAATTTTTTTACACCTAAGCTGAGATGGCTCACTGGTAAATTACATTGGCTATGGTGTGCAGGGTCCTGGGTTTAAGACCTGTAAGGGCTGTTCATTTCTACAGCTGAGGTGGCTTACTGGTAAACTACTGATACCTATATCTACTGTATATAGTTTATATGGTATTATCACTCAAAAATATTGCTTTATTTGTTGACAGTTGTCTTTACTGTGTTGTCTGTACATTATGTATCAACAAGAAAATATAAACAGATTTTTGAGAAAAAATTATCAGAAAATGCTATTTGTCTTTAAAGCATTTAGTGCTCAGTCCTGCTTGTATCTAGAATCAAGCTGAATGCAGAAAAATAATAGGCAATACAACTGTGCAATTTATTGTAAATCAGTAGTAAAATAATAACATTCTAGTCCCAATAGCTGTTATTTAAACCTATGAAGGTGTGGGGTAATTGATGTGGCTCTGAATAGTGCACTACATGCCTTTTCAGTAAGGTGAGTCTGACAATGATTTTCTGATGTGCAGCAGGATATGCAAGTCTTTCGCAATGACTTGAAAAGTTTATTACCAAGTATAAGTTTCTTTGGTATAGGTTCATAGGTAGGTACTAGGCTATCTGTCCAAGGGCATTTATAAGCCTAGCCAGAATGTGTTGGCTTTCACCACCCCCTTAGATTATTTCTCTGTGCCTCTGTCCAGCAGAGCCATTAGTTTCCTATGCCACTGTCCATCAGAGCCACTGCAGAGATCCCAGGGGTACATTTTCTGTTACCCATCCACTTGTCAAGGTTTCTCTTGAAGAGTGTTAGTGAAGGGCTCTGCCTGATGTATATTGGAATCCTGTTCCAAAGCATGGGGAGTCTCTGGGATAGGAATCTATCCCTCCAGCATGTCCTATTTATTGTTGTGGTGAGGTTTATATCTCTAGAGCATGTGGCTCTCCGGGATTTGTTTTTTGTTTTTAGTTGGATCATGTCCATCAATTCTGGGTTGGACATGGCCTTGTATGTCAGGCAGAGATCAGCTCTGAGTAAGTGGTATGCAACCGAGTACAGCTGGAGTTTCTTGAGTCGGGCTGCATAGGGGATCTGTTTGAGGCCAGTAATCCTCTTGGTGAGGTACTTTTGTGGCCTTTCCTGCTATTGCAGGTGTCTTGTAAGGTACATCCCAAATGGAGCATTGTATTCTACGATGGGTCTAATGAGTGATGAGTAGAGAGGCACAATAACCTCTTTTGGTCTAGATGTGAACCCTTTTGTGATTAGGTGGGTCACATAGAAGGATTTTCTAACCGCCTTGGCAAAATGATTAGTAAAGGAGAGATTACTATGTATGTGGGTCCCCAGATCCCTTATTACATTTTCTGTATTTAGGGGACTACCACCTATGTGGTAGTTCACAGGTACTTTGTTTTTTCCAAAGGGGATAACTATGTACTTTTTGGCATTTAGCTTGAGGCCATGATTTTGACACCAGGTATCTGTCTCAGTGAGACCCATCTGGAGGGTGTCTGTATCAGCCAGAGAATCAGTTATGGCCCCTAGTTTGCAGTCGTCTGTGAACTTGGTCAGCCATAGTCCTCCTATGCTTGCCTGTACCTCTGAGAAGTATATACCAAACAGGAGGGGTCCAAAGACTGAGCCCTGGGGGATGCCACTTGTAACCGGATTAGAGTCAGATGTAGAGCCTGCAACTCTCACCATGTGGGTTCTATCCATGAGCCAGTTGGCAACCCATCTCGTGACATAGGGGTTTATGTTCAAGCTGGTGAGCTTGTCTATAATACTAGAATGGGGAATTGTGTCGTAAGCTTTTGCAAGGTCTAAGTAGGCTGTGTGGACTTCCTTTCTCTTGTCTAATGCCTTGGTATCTGTCTCAAAGAAGTCCACCAGGTTTAGGAGGCATGATCTGCCCTTAAAAAAGCCAAACTGGGTAGGGTCCAAGGTTTGGAGGTTCCCAATGTCTCTGTTAATGAGTTCCATGATGATGTGTTCCATAGCCTTGCAGACCAGGCTAGTCAGGCTTATAGGGCGATAGTTCCCAGGGTCCGTTGTGGAGTGGGATAACTGTTGCTGCGCGCCACTCTGTGGGTATGTAGCCTGTAGAGAAGCTGAGTTTGAATAGTGTGTTTAGGTGAGGGGTTAGTTCATTTTGGAACTATTGTAAGACACAGCCTGGGACACCATCCGGTCCCATTGAAGCTGTGTTTTTGGCTTTGGATAGGGCTGTGTTAACCTGTGTGTCGGTGATTGACGAGGCCCTACATTTTTCTGGTATGGTTCTGGGCCCTTTAGGGGGTGAGAGGGGGGTGATGTTTGCACTCAACCTGTCTGTCAGAATGTTTGCAATATCAGTCAGTTTGGTGTATTTTGTGCCATTCTGCACTACCTCAGAGCAGATCTGAGAGCTTCCATTTAGGTTCTTGACATAGCTAAAGAACGCTTTGTGGTTATCTTTGGAGTCATGGGCAATTTTTCTTTTGAAACTAGCCTTGGATGATTTAATGAGGGATCATAGTTTCTTGCTGATACTGATCAGGGATGTCTTTCCTTCTTGGGATTTTACTCTTTTCTGTACTAGTTTCCTCCTTCTGTTGTATAGCTTGTTTATGGCAGGGGTCCACCAGACTGGTTTCCTTTTCTTGGAGGAGTGAGTTTTGGTTTTACTTGGGATAGCATGATCCATGCATTCCTGCAGATGCTTACAGAGTGCCTTTGTAAAGGTTTCAGCAGCTTGAACAGCATTGCCCTTTAGCATGGGGGCTGTGAACCTTTCCACCTTGGTCTTAAGTAATGTGAATTTTGCTTTTGAAAAGTTTTTCATGGTGGTTTCCTTGATTGGGCATGGGGGCGGAATGTGGATATCCAGAGTGATTAGTCTATGGTCTGATCTAACCAGCGAGGGGTTGACCTCCAGTGTGGAACACCGGTCGCCCATGTTGGTGATGACAAGGTCCAATATGTTATTCCCTCTGGTGGGGGTGTTGACCAGTTCATCCAGGGCATTCAAGTTTATAAATTCTAGGAAGCGTTGGGCAAATGTTATCAAAACATGCATTGCAAATGTTTGAAGTAAAAGGGAATATGTCAAGACAGGAAAGCCCAACTTGAAAGCAAGGAAAAAAGGTAGGACACCATAGATTTGCTACAGTGCCTCAATCAATGAACCTCATAGCATTGACTCATGTTACTACATTGCTGGACTTCAGCCCTTCCAAATGAAAAACATATATAAATTGCTTATGTTTTACTTTGTTAATTTCTACTTAAAAATAGTCAACTTTTCAATTTTGGGACTTTGCACATGTGTGGTTGTGTATGTGCAGATTTCTGATTCTGTTAAAAAAGTCAACTTACTTAGCTAGACTCGTTTCAAAATAGCAAACATTTAAATGCATGCTTCAAATGAGAATAGGGTGCTGTACTTTACTACAGGTACTCCTGCTGATTTAGAAGGGCAGAAACAGTGTTTCAGTGGAGGCTGGTTGGGCAACTGATTATAGCAGCTAACAGCCATCTCCCATTGCTTCAAGCATCATCAATCAAAGGATGACTTAGGCATTTAGAAAATCAAGTGAAAGAAAGCTATACCAGGACTTATGGGATAACTTGGACAGGGCTAGGTAGAAGAGAGTTTTCCTTTTTTTTGCATTCTTTTTTTAATTAAAACTTTTATATCAAATAATAATCAAATTATAATGTTCTGCGCAGTGTGACTATAATATTTCTCAACTGTTCCTGCTCAATAGCTCTAACCTGTAGGATGATGCATACTTTTTAATACAGTTGGGTAACATGAGTTAAATATTCTATTTGGGAGTATAATGTGTTCTAGTAGTCTATATCTGTCTGATAGCAACAAATTGAAAATAATAGTGGGATTATTTATTTCATTTGATTGCAATCAGACATTTGAGTTATACACAACAAATAAAATGACTACTTGTTAGCAGTTGTGTATGTACACCTGCTTGTGTTCGTGTCTGTGTGTGTGTGTGTGTGTGTGTGTGTGTGTGTGTGTGTGTGTGTGTGTGTGTGTGTGTGTGTGTGTGTGTGTGTGTGCGTGTGTAAATTTGCAGTGGCTGCAAATGGTTGCACTATGTGACCAACAACAGTGAGCTGAAATACATCTATTTGTCCACATTTTATTTATTTATTTGATCATAATGGATGTCTGTGATAGCAACAGTCTGTAAAGGGATATATATGGTAGGTACAGAAAAAGCAGTATGTGGATGAATGTGTCTAACCTTTTGCTATCATTTTATTGCAATTAAATAGTTACTTTCTGAGTTGGCAGGGTTATTGTTAGCTTGAGCGAAACTACCTGAAATAAATTACTGTGACCATTATTACTACTTTTTATTTGACTACAATCTGACATCAAAGGTGAATATATTCAATAAAATGGCTATAATGGATGGGTACTGAGGTAGTCTGGATATGTGACTGATCCCATCTGTTTTGTAATGGATAGGTGTTGAGGGTTAGTGTGGATGGAAATCATTAATTCTATCTGGTTGCTTCACTAGTGAATTCAAGCATACAGCTTGTAAAATCAAAACAACCAGTTTTATATTTGGCGGTGTTGGGTTTCATAGTACTATAATTAAATCTATTCAACCACCTTGAATGTCTAAAAACATCTCTCTTTTTCATATTAGCTCTGGCAAGTATAAGACTGCTACAAGAAGACTATTTAGCATATGTATTAGTGAATGAATGACAATGTATTAATTTAAGAATGTGACAATGCTGTTGCCATAATGTATCTTCATCCACTCCAATTAGCCCCACACATTTAGTTGCTTCTTGTAACTCCCCTTACTTTGAAGTTACCAGTTGGCACTGAAAACCTATGAATTGCTGCTTTCTGAGGATAACAGGAAAAATGTAAAACATTTTGGCTATGTTGGCAAAGATAGCTGCTAACACCTCCAGGGGAAGGCTTCTTGGTATATCTGAATGGAATCTTATTAAGACTGCTTTGCATGAAAGCTGTTTTTTTCCAAGCATACCACACTAGCCTTCAGTGGCAGTGAAGCCAGTGAGCTTTCCTGTATAGGGTCCTTATAATCTGAATGTATAAGGCAGTGTAGGAAAAGGATGTCCAATGATAGTCATTCATTATGAGCACTCACACCTGCACAGACAATGTGACACCATTTTCAGCACAGTTTCCTCAGTTTAGGTAGGTACATTGTTTTGACTCACATTGCATTCTTGTGTGAGCGGGAGAGTAAATCATCTTCCCTCAGTCTAGAGTAACCCACCTTATGCATTGGCCCTGCTCTGTAACAACTGATCAGTCTGAAAAGAAGCAGCTTACTAGCCTCCACAGCATCATGCAAATCAAATGCATTAACCGCCCTCACTGACAAAACTCAGTTTGCTGCCATATATTACCTTGCATGTTTAATTCATAAGAGATTGATGGAGAATTTTCTGACTTTCTGTATTGGGTTTTATCAGTTGACTGTGTCATCTATGTCCCTCATCTGTCACATGGTGGGAAACTTGGTGTGGCCATGAGCTCAGATTATTATGAAGGTAAGAGCAGAAGTTAGAATGTCAGTAACCCAGAACTTGCCTTCTTTAGGATAAGTTTAAACTGGATTTATGTTATGCACTGTACTAGACACAAATCTCTCAGAAGAAACCATTCCTTAGTCTGTTGTCATTTTTTCCTGTCATATCATCTGGTAGTACTCTTTTGAGGGATTGTCAGTGGGTGCAAAGTAACTTGTCTTTCTATGTAAAGAGTTTTTTTTTCCACAGCATAGTGTGAGGTGATGTCTTGATTTGTCAAACATAAGAATTAGCAAAAATAAGCCAGTCCTTCAATGATTTGCCTACAGAGAAATAAGCTGGTTCTTTTACTGACTTACTAGATTTCCCTAAGATGATTTTTTTATGACAGCAAAGAATGATGAGGTGGTCACATGATTCTTCAAAGATAAGATTTATAAAATCAGCCAGTCCTTCTTCATTGATTTGCCTATAGACCACTGAGTTTGTTCTTTCACTTACTAACTAGATTTTTCCTAGGCCATATTTGGTTATGTTGACTATGAGAAGCTCTTGGAGACTGTCGCATCTATATATTCAGGTACATGCAGGCTAGACTTAGGGCCAATCATTTTGTAGATTAAATCATTGTTGAGGAATGGGGCCTTTCCATCTACCCTGAAAGAGACCTTGATCACTATGATTATAAAAGTAATAAAAAAATGACTCTTCATACTGACTTTCTTAAGAATTATCATTCTTTTTCTAATATCCCATTTACTGAGAATTTTATTACACTATAGTTTTCTTGCAGATGTATTCATGTTTATATGTTATATCATTTAAGATCTTTGTCAGTCCAGTTTCAGACTTATGTATAGAACTGAGACAAACATAATTCAAGTGATTATGACCTTCAGATGGTGAAAGATCAAAGTTCGTATTCAATCTTATTCCACCTTGATCTCTAAACTGCTTCTAACAGTATAGACCATTGGAGTGCCTGAAACCTAATTCTACTTTCACTGGTACTAAGCTCAAGGCTTCCTCTTACCTCTAAGGCTGGTCTCAGGGGGTGATATTCGGGGAATATATTTGGATCTTTGCCACTTTAATACAGGTGTTTTCAGGATTGTATGCTGGCTCTTTTACTGTTCAAAATTAATATGCTGCTACAGGAGGGTATTATGGGAAGAGGATTTTATCAGTCATTTGCTGATGTCTTTTATCTTTTCTGCTCCTTATTACATAAATATGAGCCTAATTTTGGTATTTTAACAAACTACTTGGGTGATGCCCTCCACTGAGTGTTGTAGAAGAGATTTAAACTTAACCAGGCAAGAAATAACTGACAGCATGTTAAATAATCTTTCAATCTGATAATCAGATTTTCCATTGTTTACTACTTAATCACATATAGAAGCAATCTGATAGAATTTGCTTTTCATATTCAGAGTCTGGTTGTACTCCTCAATGACAAACTGACAATTGAAGACCAGATCACAGCTGTCATCATAACATCTATAACTGTCAACCAATCAGGGACAAATCTCAACAGAATCAAAGACAAATCCTGAAATAATCAGAGCTAGTCATGGACATTTTTAAAATACTAGCACCGTTAACTTTAGACAATGACAGAATAAGAGAACATGAATTAATATATATTTCCAATGTAAAAGAAGTTTGTTTCTCTAATTATTGTCATTATTTATTAAATGTAATTCACCACCTTTTCGTCAAAAGGCACCAATTTTTGGAGGTATGGGGGGCAGAGCTACAATTTGAGTCAAAGTCAGGGACATCCCTGAAAATCAAGAACAGTTGAGAGGTATTATAACATCCTATTTCTATCTAAGGAAATTATCCTGGTCAAGTATCTAATTCTTTCTTCATAATTAGTTACATTAGTCCCAGCCCTGGTTATATCACAAACTCTTGAAATGCTTTTTATTTTAGGGTAAAGGATAGGACCCTACCTCACCTAAAATGTAAAATTAGTAACTGCCAGATATCACTTAAATAGGAGTATTACAGGATTTATACTGATTGCTAATTATAGCCTGGTATGAGTCTAAAATTATCTCATGTATTGTTCCATTCACAATATGGGTCCTCACTATTTAAATGTATTACTAAGATCATAAAGACAAGTTAGGTATCTAAGGTCCACACACTCATTTAGAGACCTCAGGCATATCCTACTAGCAAAACCACAATGGGAAAGAACTCTATAATCTGGAAATATATCATTCAAACTAACACTCTGGTTTTAAATGTGTAATACTTTTTTCTGAATACTACTGTTAAGCTCACCACCAAACACAACCCCCCCAGTCTATTAGTTGTCTCTCAACTTTCTTTTTTTTAGCCTCCCTTTTTCTCTCTGGTCTCTGCTGTGTTAGTGTGCCTTTTCTTCCTGCTGGTTCTATTTATTGTCTCTTATTTCTCCACCTCCCAACTCTTTTATTTTCTTGTCTTTCTTTATCTTTTCCTAGGTTAATATAACATTCCCTACTAATTGCAGTCACTCTGTTTTTCCCCTTCCCTCATCTCCATCATCTCACTTTATTAACTGCATCTCCTACTTTCAACTCTGTCTTTTATTTTTTTACTTTTATCTCTCTCCAGACTACATTTTATTGTTTAATCTAATTTCCTTTTGTAACTCTGTCTCATATTTTGAATTCATCTCCCTCACTAATCTAATTTCATTGTTTATCTAATATACTTTTTTACCTTAGATTCCCCCCATTTGACTACTGCTATTCCTGACTTTGTTTTCCAGACACCCTAAGGCTGTTTTCTTTCTTGGCTAAAACCTTACCTTTCTCTGATTGTTTCTGCAGTTTTCTGTCATTCTGACATCTAGTCCCACCTGCTCCATTCACCATCACTATGCTTGGGCTCACTTCACTGTCCTACCCTACCCCAATCCCCACCCATGCCCACTTTCATTTATACTCTGTCCTCACTGACCACACCTCCTTCTACTTCTCAACTTCCTCCAGAACCCTCCAATCAACAATCACTTCCTACATACTTCAATCAACCAACCCTGTTACAGACTGCTACTCAGTCCTCCCCTGACCACTGGTCTTTAATACTTCTACTTTAGAACCTATTTGCATATCTCTAAGCCTGCCACATTATGTTTATCCCTAAATCACATTTTTCAAACTCCTTCCTATTTATTATCTTTACCACACCCATTCTCTTTCTAACCTCCACTGCCACCTCTTATGAATGTACTCTCCCCTTCAAAAACTATACACTTACTATTACCTATCTCCTAACCACTCACTTTTCCATTAATTCCTTCCCTATAGCCCCATCTCTTTTTCTTCATTCTAACTCTTTCTTACATAAAATTAAGCTATTCCTTCTGCCTACACTCCCTCTCAAAACTAAAACAAGAAACAAATTCCAAAATAACCTCTTTACATACCTCAGACAAGTCATTTTAAACCTGTTACTATCAGGCAGCATACATCCAAACCCTGGCCCTAACCAGAGGTCTTCTCTCCCAGCCTACCCTTTATACCCCCCAAACACTACCCCTAATACTTCTTCCAGATTCCAACATCCACATCCACCAAAAATCTAACCATACTATGAACATTCAAAGTATCATGAACAAAATCTCACCTTTCTGTGCCTGGATGTCCTTACACACCCCTGATATGCTTCTCTGAAACCAGGCTTAAGCCTCATATATCTGATACTGAAATACTGCCACCAGGCTATAACATCCTCCGGCATGACAGGATTACAAAAAAGGCTGATGCACTGCTATTCTCTACTCTAACCAGCTCACCCTTCACCTTCTCTAAATCAGTACTTCAGATTTTCACCCAGTTGAAATTCTGATAGCCAATTGTCAATTAAACATCCATAAGAAAGTAGCTATTGCTTCCATTTACATTCCACCAAGTAATGGCATCCCTATCCTAAAACACTTTCTGTCTTGTATCTCTCAAATGATCTGTTATGAAACTGTAGTCTTTGGTGATGTAAACATTGACTGGAATGCCCTAGATTCTGATTACCCAAACGTCTCCCAGCTAATCTCAAACCCAACTTGTTTAAACAAACACACCAACTCTGGCTCTACTCTAGACTGGGTCCTCACTTTCAATCATAATCTGTATCATAACCACTCCACCCTATCCGATACCCTTAGTGATCACCATCCCACCTTCATAATTAGACGCTGTCCCCAATGACACAAATCCAAGCAATACAAAGACTGCCATAAACTCTCAAGTTTTAACCAGATACTTTCAACCACCTGCTCTCTTCAATTAACTGGTCCTTCTTCCACAATCTCGTCCTAGAGAAAGCATTCCTGGCATTTAACATCTTTCTAGACAGGCTCAATCCCACTGGCATCTATTAGGAAACTAAGGATCAAAACTCATTTTGCCTCTGGCTACCACAAGCCACCCAAACCCTTATGAATAAGAGAGATAGTGTGTGAAATAAATGGAAAAAATCCAAATCCTCCACTGATCTTCAAACCTACAGAGAGCTCAGTAACTTAACCAAAAAAGTCACCCTTGACAAACAAAACTTTTTCCATCAACCACTTAATAATCCACACTCCAACCCCAAAAAATTCTGTCAATCTGTTAATAAGCTGCTACTTCCTGGGTGCACATCATCCCCTAATCCCTGCCCAAATAGCTCTTCCACAGATACTGATACATTTCTTAATTCCTTCTTCATTGATTCTATCCGCAACTTTACCAAAAATGATAATATCACCAACCCCACTCCACCTATTTCTACCCATTCTACCATCTTTTCTCTTAAACCTGTATATTGAGTCCCTTCTGTCCAAACTTAAAACATGCTCTCCATCATTTGACAACTTACCTCCACAATTCCTAAATATTGCTGCTTATTCTATCACTTTCCCCATCTCCATATTAATCAATAGTTCCATTAAGAACAACATTGTGCCTGACATCTGGAAAAATTTTATGTCATATCCTTGCATAAAAGAGGCAACACAACTGACCTCTCAAATTTCAGACCGATTGTCATCCTATCTCCCCTGTGAAAAATTCTAGAAAAATTAATTCACAAACAGCTCCTCAATCACCTTCTCCAAGAAAATCCTCTTACTCCCACCCACACTGCATGGTTTTCACTCAAAACACAGTGCTGGTACTGCTCTGACATCCTTTATAAATACTATTGCAAAATCCCATGATAATAATAATAAGTTTGTTTCCTGCCTGTTTCATGATCTATCCAAAGCCTTTGATACCATTTCCCACATACTACTTCTACCCAGACGAGCTTCACTTAGCCTCTCTAACTCTGCAATATCTTGGTTCTCCAGCTACCTCTCAAACAGATTCCAGGCTGTGAAATGGCAATCTATCTTCTCTCCATTCCTACTTGTACAAAATGGGATGCCCCAAGGATCCAGCCTTGGACCCCTACGTTTTAACATCTTTATTAATGACCTCCACTCTTCTTGTCCACTCTCTACCGTAGTTCAATATGCTGACAATTCCACAATCATCTCCTGCTCTGACATCACTCACTTTCATACCCTCACCCAAGACTCCCTTCACTCTGTCGAAAGATGGCTTACTTCCAACAAATTGCTACAGCAACTCAAAGAAAACTAAACTTCTCCTATTCCTCCCTACAGCTCTCCAAAATCATAAAACTACATTTTTGTCTCCTCCCTGAACAACATGATCATCTCTACTGAACCTGATACAAAACTCTTAGGTGTTATTATCAATGGCCATATAAAGTTCAATCTCCACACTCAGCAGTGCATTAAAAAGACCCATCAAAAACTAGGCCTGCTATGCAGACATAATAAATACCTCACAGATGCTTCCAGGCTCTCCCTTGCACAAGTCTTCCTACTCCCATACTGCTCTATGCAGCCCCCATTCTCACATACCTCCAATCTAATCTTCTCACTAAACTAGAACTTACCTATAACAAAATTGCATAATTTGCCTCCAACCAACCTTAGCCCACTCATCACTGCATAGCCCTAAAAAACCTGCTGTGGATGGAATTTCATCATCAAATTTTAATACCCCACTTCTCGTGGCTCATTCAGTCTTTGAACCATCATCTTGTCCCTCTCTCTCTACTCTTGTCCAGCCTTACACTCCCAACCATGCTCTCCATAGCTCTTAGCAGACCCTACTGCAAGTTTATAAGCCCAATAAAAATATCGGCAAACTACTCTACAGCTATTCCATAGCAAATGCTTGGAATAAATTACCACTAAATGTCAGATGTATCACTAACCCTAACACCTTTAAAATAGCATTAAAAGCCTCCATAAGTCATAGTCATGTTTCTGTAATGACCCAACATAATCTATCTTCTTGTCCTCTATAATTCCTGCCTTTTTCTCCCACCTCCCCTACGCTGCTTCCTTTATATAATAAAAGAACTCTACTAACAGTCTGTTGTCCTCTCATCTTCTACTACACTAGTCTTTTTACTGACTTCCTACCTGGGGTTTCCCTCCTGTATATACCTCTATACTTATTTTCTCTGTTTCTCTTTACTTTTTTGCTAATTTGTGACCTCTTATTACATTTATATCCCTACTTATGCTTGTAAGTATCTGTACTCTATTATCTATTACATATTGTACATACTCATTATGCTGCTTTTAGTCTGATTTACTTCTGACATATTTGTACTGTGTACATTTTATATATAATGTTGTTCACCTGTAACAACTGACCTTGTTATTTACTGGTAGTTCTTATATACTCTGGTTTCTCTTGTAACAGTTGACCATGTTATTTACTGTTTGTTTCTTTTACTGTTGGAGCTTTTCTCCTCAGATTTCCTCTGAAAAAGGGCTTCTGCCCAGCTGGAATAAACCCAGTTAACAAATGTCAAAATAAAATAAAATAAAATAATTATATGACAAGGGTCAAAATATAACAAACTCAACATAAGCGAGGCACATGTTTAAATACACAAATACATACAGAGATAATAAATAAGTGAAGTTCATCTAATTCTTACTACTAAAATGACATCAATGCAGTATATTTAAAAAAAAGTATTGCAAGCATAATTGCAAATGACAGAGAAATAAGTCAGAAGCTCTGAATTATGAAGAACTGTTCTTAAAAAACATAGATATAATAACTCAGCAAGTGGCATTAAAGAAAGTAATACTGAGAAAAGAGCATGCAGGAAAAAAATCATGGTTCTATGCAAAATCCACTGGGACTAAAGTCAAGAATACTTTGTACACTTTATTAGAATTACTGGGAATTGCTCAACATGAAAACATGTCTTTTGAGAGCGGTCCTCGTGAACTCTGAAGGATCAGCTACTAAGTTATGTCCTAGGAATTTTCCCATATGATTTGTTAACTTTACACAAAAAGATCCTATCTTTAAATGTTTCTTGGCTCTAGAGGAAAAGCCAAAAGGAAACTAATGGTAGGAGAACAAGCTTACATACCAATAAAAATATGATTCCCACAGAACTGAATATCATTTACCTGGCTATTTGAAATCTGTAAGCAAAGACACCTTAAACACAAACTTTCCCACTTAGCTTGCTAAATGTTTTCTTGTTACTCCATACAAAATTCTATAAAGATCATTTAAAAACTGAGGAAATAAAAGTCTTACTTAATATGCCTTAAAATCCCTAACAAAAATGAATACATTTGTCTTTGCACAACAATCATATACAGTCCAGGAAAAGTACAAAAAATCCAGACCTTTTCAATTTTAAATGGAACATTTGAAGTTATATCTCTGTGAAACACTGAGGCAGTCTTTAGTAACTTACCTGACTGAATGTTCCACATTATTCAACATTTATACACAACAAAATAACTTAAATTACACTAGGCAACACGTTTAGTAATTTTGCAATATAGATCATAACATTCTATTCATATAAATGTATTGCAAAGCCACTCAAATAATGTGCTTATATCTGTCCATCATTTTTATCGCTGTCTTTTTTTAAACATGTTTCTAAGTAATATCCCACATTTCTACCAGTAGCAGGAGGAATTATGTACTATTTGGCATTCAAATTTTATGCTAATTATATGTCCAGATTATTGGATGGATATGGATTCATAGAATACTAGGCTAGCTGCTCAGCAGGACATTTTAAGT
>NC_056728.1:1985612730-1985732730 GCF_019279795.1 Protopterus annectens | reverse complement strand
CATTGTGGATGTAGGTGTGGCTTGTCCCCTTACAAAAAAGATTTTAGAAAAATGATGTTTGATATGCCCTGTTCTCCATTTTTTGGCCTTTTTTTACATTTTGAGCAGCAGCATAGCTAAGGTAATGTGAGAGGAGCACCAGTCCTGGGTGAAAAGTGTTGGAAGGGGAAGATCAGCTGATCCCAATGTCTTTAATGCAATACCAGCTTTTAAAAACCAGTATTGCATTTGTGGTCATACCTGAGCACTGTAAGGTTCCATGTGTGGTCTAAACTGTGTCAGAGGCATCTGCTTTGCACATTGTTTCAAGCAATTTGTTACAGTTTACAATGAAGGAGAAGAATATTTTTTTTAACTAAAGCATGAGCACTGTTGCACTCTCTGCAATCAAGGCATAAATTATAGCAACTGTCTGCAACATTTCTAACAAACAATTTGTTAAAGTATAGAAGAAGAAATTATTTTATTTAATAAAATATGTTGAAGGAGGGTTGGGGTCAGGGCACAAAAATGAGACCTGAATGGCTTGGGCTGGGGGGGGGCATGTCATATTTCTGACTACATGCTGGTGTGCAAGAAGAAGGAACATCTGTTTTTTTTTGTTTGTTTTATTTTGTTTTGGTCTTCAGTGTAAGAATGGGGGGTGGGGGGTATAAATCTAACTGTAATGTGGTAATTTGCTTTTCAATGGAAGAGGAGCTGGGAGAGGGTGCATACATCTAAATGTAATAAGTCTATAAGTTGTCTACTGTTTTTTTTTTTTTTTGCTTTTTTACCTCATCACTTGAACAGCTGGTTCATAGTACTGAACAAGAACACTGGTTGAACCATATATGCTTCACATTTTGGGACTCAGCATTGCTGATATTTCAATAGTAAGCCACAAAGTGACTTTGTTCAAAGATCTGACTTGTATTTTTTTATTATTTTTTAAGTACTCAGGGATAAAGCCTTGATCATTCATTTCACATCTTCTTGCTTATTTATTAACTTTTCCAACTGTGATGACTGTCATTTGAAGGCACAGTTTAATAGATTTTAATATTTCAACATGGTAGGAAAGTGATCAGCTAAATTCTATAAAGTAATAGCTTCACTCATCTAAATGTGAGTTTTAATGAAACAACATCATAAAATTGTTGAGACTGAGAGTGATTTCAGTTACTTTGAAGTCATTGCAGCTATCAAAATTGCTTTTACATGTCTTGCAGTTGTTTAAGTTTTAACAGTTAAGGGCAGGAATATTATTGCGCTATAAATTTCATGTACAGTACTGTTGTAGTCCAAGGAAAAGGACAAGTGATGGTATGATGTGAAAAATCATTTCTTTAATGATGTTGAACAATCAAGAAGTTATAAGATTAAGTGCTAAGATCATTGTTAATAAGAAAATAAGTTGATGGGCATAATCTATATTTATTTGTTAGTGAATGATGTAGGTGCTTTCCCTAGCCCTTACATAAGCTTTTCTTATCAGCTGTTAAACAGAAGAAGTTAGTTGTTTTTCAGTTAGACAATTGTATATAATGCAGTGCTCTTATATCAAGGATAAGTAAAAGAATGAGGAATGTACAAAAAAAAATAATTGCAGTTTATAAAATCTGAAGACAGTTAAGTTACTCAGTTATCGGTCAAAACTGATGTGTTGATTTAAACTCTTTGAATGGTATTTATGTTTTAAAATAGGAAGACCAAAAAACTGAAAACAAAATTGCAGTGTATAGATAAAGTTAGTAATCAAGGAAACAATGTCATACACACAAATCCAACACAATTAAAAAACAGAATTGTTAGAACAATGTGCACTAAACAGTACACTGACACTGACACCTTTACATTCAGAAATACAGAAAAGACTGAAATAATGGTGGATAACAATAATAAAATCAACAGAAGTCAGAGAATTCAGGATTAAGGTAATAAAAGCAATCAAGTAATGAAGCAGATAGGAATTGATGAAATATCCAGCTGGAGGTCTGGGTTGTGAAATGGTGGAAAACAAATGGAAAACAGATTCAACAGAAAAGAAAAGGAACTTTGACAGAAATAGTCACTTACAAACATTGATGAGTTTCAATGTGACTATAGAAAAAAAGAGAGGAACTCCAACAAAGAAAATGATTACATTAGTAAATACAGAATTGCCACTATGATTCAATAAGAAATGAAAATATCACTTCCAGAATTTACCAAACTCGATAAAAAAAAATTAATGAACTGCAAAGGAAGACTGAGGTTTTTTTTTTATTAACATGATTTATCTACATTTAGGCAATGTGACTGTGAAGACAGAGTTGATGTGAAAGACAGTTTTGAAAACAAGACAGCGTGTGTGGTGGAACATGTCTTTCAGAATTTGGCTATCATTTAAATTATAGTGTTAAAGAATACATATATAAAAATGTAAAGATGAGTTCCAAATGTCTGTGTTATTTTTATTGCTTGAAAATAAGATGCAAATAACACTAAAGCACATGCTTTTAGATGCATTAATTGGTAACCAAATTGACTATTTGAGCACAGAATTAGTTAAAATCAAGGAAAAGATGGAGTCAAGTTGATCTGCCAAGCACTAATTCAATTTGTGACTAATAAAAAAAGGCAATGCAGAAATTAGATGTCATTAGTTTGGTTATGGGCGGCCACGGTGGTGCAGCGGTTAGCGTTGCCGCCTCACAGCAAGAGGTTCTCCGGTTCGATTCTTGGCTGGGGTGCCTTCTGTGCGGAGTCTGCATGTCCTCCCTGTGGTCGCGTGGGTTTCCTCTGGGTGCTCCGGTTTCCTCCCACATCCCAAAGACATGCTGTAGGTGGATTGGACACTCCAAATTGGCCCTAGGTGTGTGTGTGTGTGTGTGTGTGTGTGTGTGTGTGTGTGTGTGTGTGTGTGTGTGTGTGTGTGTGTGTGTGTGCCTTCTGTATAAGGTTGGGTGCCGGGCTGGCACCTCAGCACTTTAAAACTCCACTGCCAATCATGAGTGGACAGGTGATCCACTGTGGCGACCCCTAACTGGGAAAAAGCCAAAAGAAGAAGAAGAAGATGTCATTAGTTTGGTTGGCTAAGCTGAGAAGCCTATGCATGTCAAACGGACAGATGAATCTAAATTTAAGTAACTTTACTGACATTAGGACTCTTAGAAAGGATAACATCTTGTGTATGGTTTCCTGGACTATCACTTGCATAACATCAAAACTAGAAGACAGTAAAGTGATGGATATTCATGGAATGAATATAATATAATATATTAACAAGAGGTTTATGTGGATAAGACGTACATTTCCTTAAGCACATTTATAAAATATTTCTGGCTGTTTAGAACCAGCAATCAAAACAGTAGATTTGTACTTCATGGCAGTTTACTTGCTTTAGAAAAGTTGTCTTCAGGGCTGAAGCCACACTTGATAAGTAAGGCATTTTATATATAGTTGAGGTACATTTTAATGGGAAAACATTAAATACAACCAATACAAATATACTTCAAGTTGTAGTAAATTGGAGAGAACAGGCATATTTTAGAATTAATTTTAAGTTAGTACAGAGGTAATTATAACTCTGTGTAGAAATATATATGCACATACTGGACAGTATATACAATTTAAGAAGAGTCTGAAGTGTGATAAGGACTTTTTTGATGGGATTCAAATGATTATTAATTAAAGAATCAAGTAACTAATTTACATAAAATAATAATGACTTATGATTAAAAACTTTGAACTGGACATGCAATTCATAAGAAGGTAGTGATCATATATAAGAAAGCAGAAGGGCACATTATTATTAAACTATGTTTTGTGTCAGTTTGTCAGAGAACCATAAGTGATACTTAATAATTAGACAAAAAAGTAATCATTTTTCATGAAGGATAAATTTGAAAGGTGAATGCAATAAAGTAAAAAAAGGAAAAAAATCAAACAAACTTTATACACAGTTAATATCAATATGGATAAGGAAATATTCCATGGATAAATTACATTTTGACAGAAGTATCAAGATCTAGTTTAATTTAACCATGACACAACATGCATTAGCTCACAGATATTTATATAATTAGATCCATTAAAAGTATGCCATGAGTTCTGAGAGTTTAAGCCATAAAATAGTAGTAGATAACAAAGGAAGTAGAACACATTGTCAGTTTGACTTAAAATGTTTAACAAAGAAGAGAATGTATGCAGATTGCATTAAGAGCAGAACAAAACAACAACAACAAAATGTGTGAGAATATGAGGAAATGAAGCAGGTACTATCAGAGTATAGGGTAGAAGGAATGGAAGCTTCTCTCTAACCTAAATACTTTTCCTGTGAGTTTCATATACCACCACTATGATTGTGGTACAGGATTGATTATCAACTAACAGTTTGTTATAGAACACATTCATTGTCCCCTGATGGCAATGTAATATTCCTCACTGTCCTAAATGACTAGCAAAAGACGCCTTTATTTTTGCTGAATTTAAGTACGCTTCAATAAACTGGGATCCCTACACTGCCAATGACTGTTCTGGCCCAAAATGTTGAGACTTAAACAAAATGTACCTTGAACAGTTAGCAAATAAACCTACTAGAGGACACATTATTGACCTGATTTATAAAAACTTGGCCACTTCTTGACAACTCCTTTGGTGTTTGCTTCCCCTGTGAAATCTGGCCTAATTAATATAACCCCCTACTATTTTCCCTCCTACTAAACTACTACCACTTGCTTTTAATCTGTAAGTAATTGTACTGTGACCATGTTTATGATGAAACTGTATTGTTATCACTGTTATATTGCATTATATTGGGTCTATATTAGAATGCTGAAACCTCACTTATGCGAATCCCGACACATACACAGCGAACCGCAAGAACACTGAACATCCTTAAGAGCTAAATTCAAAATATCGAATTACCATAGCTGGCCAACTCCACTGCCTGCTACATACTGCTTACCCAAACAAAATAAATATGAATGTATTACTATATATGCACTTACCTTGACCCGCACTCTAACCCTAAGGTCAGTAACTACTGTACATTTACGTTAGGGAGCTATACCAGATAAGGGAATCTCCTACTGACGTTTTACCTCACTAAACATGGTGTAGACAACTATGGCGATTAGGTATTTTGAATTTCATGCTTAAGGACATTCGGTGTTCATGTGGTTCGCTGTTTATGTGTTGGCCTTTCGGGATATGCGTGAGGTTTCATCACTCTAATATAGACCCATTATATTAAAATAGAAAAAGCGTAAGTGAGGATTCGTCATTCTAATATAGACCCATTATATTAAAGTAGAAAACTATATATGAATACTGTTATCCTCATTGTTAATACCTTATACTTATTGTGTTGTTAATATTTATACTTTGCATTTTGGAACTTTTCTCCTTGGGTCACCGCTGAAAAAAGGCAATTGCCCAGCTGGACTAACCCAGTCAACAAATTGTCAAATAAATAAAAATAAATAAATAAATAAGCAAGCAACTTTCCCTATTAAATATCCAAAAGCTCTTGTAGCAAATCTTGCTGAATTTAAGGACTACAAACTTGGTATTCTCAGCCTACTATATGAGGAAATATAAAAATGAACATATTATAACACCTTCCTTGACATTAATACAGGAGCAAGCTTCACTAAGGAGTTTTCTACCTATTTAGAAAAATGTATAGAGCTTGTAGTCCCTACCAAAACTAACAGTGATGGTAAATTCAAAAAAAAAAGAAAGAAACTCTTTAAATTATATAGTACTTCCAAACCCATATTCTCAAGGATAATATCAAAAGCATTACAAAAAAGAACTAAAGAACTCAATCAGGTTCACTAAAGTAGATCATGAACTTAGGCAGGTCTCTGAAGCAAAATATAATAATAAATCCTTCTTTAGCTATATTAGAAAACTACAAAACATTATCCTAAGTTCCTCTGAACTTATTTATAATGACACCTCATATTCTAACCAAGTAGGCATTACCAATATCCATGCAAACAAATTTAATACCAACTTCATTCCCAAATCCCAAACCTTTTATTCAGATCTCCAAAATATCTAAATCCTTTACTCCCCAACTATCTCTAAAGATAATTTACTGAAAGTGCTAAAACTAAAACTAGTTCCTCAATGAGACCTAACAATTTACAGTATTGATTGATTACTAGTATTAAACATGCCCTTACAGACACACTCATTTGAGTGTTTAACCAAATATTAGCTACTGCTTTGTCCCCAGTGATTAGTACACTGTGATGGTGCATTGCGATGGTAATGCCCCTCCTTCACAATGGCCTGACAACTGACATGGATAATTACAGCTTGATCAACCTTACAAGCCTCATCTGCAAAGCTATGGAATCTATTATAACTGATGTGATGAACTGTGATGTCTAGAATAGTATGTTGTTTGGCTTTGTGAAGGGTAGATCCTGATTATTTATATAATAAATGTTGTTTAAAGAGCTCTGGAACCTGTAGATGTTGGCCCTGCATTACACACAGTTTTGATTGACTTGACCAAGAAGACCTTCAGCAACATTCTTCATGTTGGCTCTGTGACATCCCTGCACTGGCCCTGTAATCAAGGAGCCTCAATCCTCACCACTAGCATCAGTGAAGGACATACAAATTGGGAGGATGACAATAACACACATAGTAAAGTACAATTTCCCTTAAGAGCACACATAAATCATGGTCAGTCTGGGGCTGGTTTCTCCCTCTTTCTCCAGATCCCCAATAAGACTCCCCACTGGCACAGCTATAGGGTTTAGATCTCAGCCGAGTGGCCAAGACAAAACCTCTAGCACCCTCTCTGTCCAACCAGTGCTTCATGTCCCTGCCCAAGTAGCTGACATGCACACACTATGAGATTTGATTTATACACAAACACAGACACACACCTGGGAAAGGCTGGCACAGGTTTAATAGCTATGCTCTCTTTTCCTCAGGCTATAAGGTAGTACCAGCTGCCAACAGCCAACACTTAGCTACTGTAAGGCCCTTACAAAGGGCGGGCAATCCTTTTGTGTAATGTCACTATTATCCAAATGGTAAGTGTGACCAAGACATTCAAGACTATTCAAGAGTGGCCTGTACAGTGTCACCAAATACATATGCAACTACTCTAAGAGCTTAAATATCTCTAAACAAACCCGTCACAATTAAAAGGTAATTATAAAAGAACAAGACAATACTCAAACAACACAGTAACTACAGAGTTCAGAATCACAGGAAATATTTTAAAACAACTTTGCAGGACAGTCTCAAATAAATACAGAAAGCATCCAAACTAATCTTTACTATATTCCTAATTATCTCTAAAAGAAACTATGCTCTAAATAACTGACTTACAGAGCAAGGCAAATGTAGTGCTGATGATGAGTGGATGTTTCTAGATCCAAGACAAGATACAGAATGCACGGACCTTCTCTAAGAGTTATATTAATAATCGACATTACTGCTGGGTAAGCTCAGATGACATCATTCTTTTTCACCTGAATTCAGTTCCGAGGCGAAAAGAAACTTAGCAAAATGTAAAATTTCTCTGTGAAAAATACATATCTCTCAGATGTTTGCCTAGAACTGGAAGTCATAAAATAATTAACACTTTCAGATTTGAAACCTAGTAATTATTTCTGTTTCAAAACAATAGAAAGAAACTTTTATCTCTAGACATCCTGTCTCCTTACTGCAGTAACTAACTTTTATAGTACATCATAAAACACTTTTAATTTCAACTTATTTTCTTGATGTTTTGCAAGTTAACTCTGTATGTTCCAGCTTCTACTATTAAAACATACATTTGAAGAGGTATATAGTCTATATACAGTTCTGTTCTTTTCCAGTGGGGTACACTGTGATTGCATTTTAGCTCAGTACTTTACACACACTTCTGCACCGGGAGTTTAATATACACACAACATATAGTTCTCTTACATTTGTAAAACACACATATAAATCATATTAAGATTCACAAATGACACAGAATTATTTACAAAATTCCAGATAGCTGGGCTGGCAGTGTCACATTTCTATATAAATCATATTAATATGTTCAAGTGACTTGTAATTATTTACAAAATTCCAGATAGCTGGACTGGCAGCATTTCCCTGCTGTCACATTTCTCCCCTCTCTGAAAACTCAAGCTAGTTTTTCGAGTGATCCTTGAGAAATGTTGCTTGAGAGGGTTGAGCCCATCTGGGAATTCCTTACCCCGTGCCCTGTCTTGAGATTCCAGCTGTCTTGCATTGTTGACCCCAGTACCATGCTGCACTGTCCCATCATATGTCTGCAACCCTAGGCTCCACCAGTGTAATTTGGGATTTTCCTGGCTCGCTCCCTGTAGCCATAGATCCCCCTCAGACTCCTTCTGCCTTGTACTGCAAATACTCAGCACAAGGGCCTCCCTGTCATGGTAGGATTTCATCATGTTAACATGGTTCAACTTGTGCCCCTGCCTCCTGCCTAGCAGTTTTGCCAAGTAGTTAACATTACTGACTTTCCTTACCACTTTGTAGGATCCTTCCCAAGCTGCCTGCAGCTGGCTGTTTCTGACAGGAATGAGAACCATTACCTGCTGCCATACAGCATAATCTCTAGCGTGAGCATTCCTGTCATACCAGACCATTTTCTGCTGTTGGCCTTCACCCGGGTTCTCCTGGGCCAAGCCCATGAGTTCCCTGAGCCTTATCCTGAGGTTTAGGACATATGCCACAACAGACTCCTTGTGGAATTCACACTCACCCTGTCACACATTTCAAATAAAATTTAAAGGTCCCCTCACCCTGTGCCCATACAACAACTCAAAGGGTGAAAAACCTGCGGATTCCTGGGGCACCACTTTGTAAGCAAACAAGAGATGGGGAAAATATCTGTCACATACCCTCTTAAACTGGTCTGCAAATGCCCGTAACATTGTCTTGAGTGTAGAATTTGACCTCTCAACAAGACCATTAGTCTGCGTATGGTAGGAGGTGGTCTTTAGGTGCTTCACCCCACAGTGCTTCCACACACAAGCCAGCAGGTCTGACATGAAATTGGCACCTCTGTCAGTCAGTATTTCTTTTGGGAAACATACCCTGCTAAAAATATCTAACAAAGCATTTGCCACCTTTTCTGCCTCAGTGGAGGACAGAGCCACTGCCTCAGGGTATCTGGTAGCATAATCTACTACCACTAGGATATACATTTTCCTTTGGAAATTGGGGTACTCAGAGGCTCCACAATATCCATAGCTACCCTCTGAAATTGCTCCTAAATCACAGGTAAATGTATCAAAGGAGCTTTCACCTTGTCTCCCACCTTGCCTACCTTTTGGCACTGCTCACAGGTCCTGCAGTACCCTGTTACATCTCTGGAAATCCTCAGCCAATAAAAGTTCTGCATAATACATATCTTTCTACATTTTTATGCTTGTATTACCTGCAAATGGAATATCATGGGCTATGGCTAGAAGCGCCAGATGGTAGGCTATGGGCACAACCAACTGCTATATTCTCTCACACTCTAGCCCTCCTCAGGGGTCCACTCTGTATACAGTAAACCTTTGTCCCAGTATACAGATTCCTCTTTCCCTTGACAATCAGGTGCCTCACTAGCTACCTCCCTTGTGCCTTGTAATGTAGGGTCTGAGGGCTGAGTCTGTTCCCAACTCTCTCTTTGTAACCCTTCACAGCTCCACTTCCACAGATAGTCTGGTATCCTCTGACAGCAGTGCCTCACTGTCAGCCTGGGTACTACTACTCACCTCTGCCCTTGCAGTCACTCTGTCCAAGGAAACATTAGTACCTACAAGCAGCTATGGCTCACCTTCAGTCTTACTGCTACAGGGTAGCTCCCTCCCTGAAGTAACCACCTCACCAGTCTTGACTGCAAGTGTGCTGTCTGTCTGGGTCTCCCCCAGGCTACCAGACCCACATGCCTGTCTCCAAGCCTGACTGCATGTAACTGCATGCACACACAGTACTGCATTATCAAAATTATTCCCTATCAGGACATCAGCAGGATTGTAGTTTGGTACGCTTGTTGCCTTGTGACAACTTAATGCTGGCATTTTGTCATTCCCACTTACTGGCTCTCCCACCATTTGTTCCCCACCTTGCCTCCATGGACATCTATATGCTACATGGCCCCACTGGTTTCATTTAAAACATTTAACCCTTGGTCCTGGGCATGTACCTGGACTAACGGCTAACGCATGAAACATTTTTCCATAATCTTCAGGTGTTAACTTAAAACATTCTAACAAACAGTTCTTTACAACATTATAATTTAAACAATCAGTATAAGACAATTTGGAGATAACAGTTACAGCTTTACCATGGAGTAAGGGGATCAGAAAATGTACCTAGAGTCCTTAGTCAACATTATACTGTTTACATATCCTCTCAAACATATGAATGAAACAATCAAAATTATCCCCCTTTGTA
This sequence comes from Protopterus annectens, assembly GCF_019279795.1. NCBI lineage: Eukaryota > Metazoa > Chordata > Ceratodontiformes > Protopteridae > Protopterus > Protopterus annectens. Next base: position 1,985,722,326 of record NC_056728.1, on the reverse strand, counting down.
AATTATGGAAGAAATTTACTGACATTTGTTGCTTCTGGGGTTCAGTTACTCCCTTCCCCATTACCTCCATAACTCTGGCAAAGAGTCAGCATCTACTTTTCATGTTGCCTCTGCCTCTCATTCTCCGCAGTCTCCAGATGTCTCAGTCTCTCTGTTGCTTCTATTTCCAAATGCTTGGCCTCCAACTCAAGTCTCTTTAACTCCAGATGGATTTTTAAGTCCTCTGTGGAAAGATTGAGCGGTCCATTTTCTGAGAGTTGTACATCTCCACTGCCAGTCTGATTGTCCTCCTGGTTGCTATTCTGTGATGCAGCTGTAACTAAAGCTGCAATCATTTCTGCCTTAGTCAGGTTGGCATGCACCAGTCCTTTAGCCTGGCACATCTCAGCCAAATGGATCCTTGTCAGCTTGCCATACTCTTCTGCTGACATGCTTGCCTGCTATCCCTGACTAAGCTAACAAAAAATAAAGCAATTGTGATATGAAGTCTGAATGTTCACTGTATGGCTGATTGAGTGTACAAACACCTTCAGTGACCACTGTACACAGCCTACAGGAATTCAATATCCACACCACTACAAGCCAGTTAATATGTGATGTAGCATTGCCACCACAGTGAACCAATTAATATGTGATGTGGGTATCCCACCATTGCCAAACAATTAATATGTGATGCCCCTGCACTGGCCCGGTAATCAAGGAGCCTTGATCCTCACCACTAGCACCAGTGAGGAACATACACTTTGGGAGGATGACAAGAACACACACAGTAAAGTACAATTTCCCTTAAGAGCACACAGAGACAGTCAGTTTGGGGCTGTTTTTTCCCACTTTTTCCAGATCCCCAATGAGACTCCCCACTGGTACAGCTATAGGGTTGATATCTCAGCCTAGTGGCCAAGCCAAAACCTCCAGCACCTTCTCTGTCTAACCAGTGCTTCATGTCCCTGCCCAAGCAGCTGACACACACACACACACACACACACACACACACACACACACACACACACACACACACACATACACAAACTTTGAGATTTGATTAATGCACAAACACACCTGGGAAAGCCTGACACAGGTTTACTAGCTATGCCCCATTCTGCCCAGACTATAAGGTAGTACCAGCTGCCACCAGCCACGACTTATCAGCTACTCTAAGGCCCTTACAAAGGGTTACCTATCCTGTTGTGTAATGTTACTATTATCCAAATGGTAAGTGTGGCCAAGACTTTCAAAGCTATTTAGGTGTGGCCTGTACAATGTCTCCAAATACATATGCAAATACTCTAACAGCTGAAATATCTCTAAACAAATCAGCCACAATTAAAAGGTTTAAACACATTTAAAAATAAATAATAAAAGAACAAGACAATATTCAAACAAGACAGTAACTACAGAGTTCAGAATCACAGGAAATATTTTAAAACAACATTACAGGACAGTCTCAAATAAATACAGAAAACATCTAATTTTCACTATATTCCTAACTATCTCTAAAAGAAATTATGCCCTAAATAACTTACTTATAGAGCAAGGTAAAAGTAGTGTCGATGATGAGTGGATGTTTCTAAATCCCAGACAAGATACAAAATGCACAGACCATCTCTGAGAGAGTTCTTAAATTAATAATCAACATTACTGCTGGGTTAGCTTGGATGACATCACTCTTTATCACCTGCCTTCATTTCCGAGACTAACAGAAGCTTAACAAAATTTAACATTTCTCTGTGAAAAATACATATTTCTCAGATGTTTGCCTAAAACTGGAAGTCATAAAACAATTAACACTTTACATTTGAAACCTAGCAATTATTTCTGTTTCAAGACAATAGAAAGAAATGTCTAGCTCTAGACATCTTGTCTCCTTACTGCAGTAACTAGCTTTTATAGCAGAGTGTAAAACACTTTAAATTTCAACTTATTTTCTTGAAGTTTTGCAAGTTAACCCTGTATGTTCCAGCTTCTACTATTAAAACATATATTTGCACAGGTACATAGTTTATATACAGTTCTGTTCTTTCCCAGTGGGATACACCGTGGTTGCATTTTAGCTCAGCACTTTACACACTTCTGCAAGAGTAGTTTAATATACACATAACATATAGTTCTCTTACACTTGTAAGATAAGCATATGAATCATATTAATATTCACAAATGACACAGAGTTATTTACAAAATTCCAGCTAGCTGGGCTGGCAGTGTCACATTTCTATATAAATCATATTAATACTTTCTGGACTGGCAATATTTCCCTGGTTTTACAGGCTCCATAAAAAGTTAACTTATTTAAAAATTAATCAATATATGGTAAGATGGATAGAAAAATGGTTGAAAGACATAGCCCACACAGTGCTAGTTGAATCAGAAAGTATGAAAATGACCAGTGACATCCCTCTGGGTTTAATGTTGAAACATCTCCTTTTTGATATTTACTTCTCAGATCTCAAACAGAGAACCAGTATGTCTAGCTAACAAGGTTTTTGGATCACTGCAAACTAGGAGGTGTTATTTACTTACAGTCTGAAATCCAAACCTTCCAGAAAGAACTTTCCCTGGTAACCTCCTAGTATACTAAGATTGGTTCAAACAAAAAAAAGTTTATTATCATCACATGTGGTAGATAGCCCCCTCCCTTAAATATACTATATAGACAACAAACCATTACATAATGAAAATATAGTCGGGAACCTAGATAATTTGATTGCTAGCCCTCTATCTTTTGACCATTATGCAACAATAGCTGCCAGGAAATCCTTTATTTAGCACAGCTATTTGGCAAAGGAATATCGTCAAGTCCTAAAGAGGTAATCACTCTCTTATGCTCAGCATTTATCAGGCCAGTTATCGAGAACAATGCCGCCCCCCCCCCCTTTGATGTATCTTACCAAGTATATAAAACAATTAGAATGACCCCAGAGGTTTCTAACCAAAATGAACACAGGTCTTAAGTTCCAGAGTAAACAAGAGAGAGTGAAAGCTTTATCACTTTAAGCATTGTAAAGACTTTTGAGTGCAGATCTCTTTCACACTTTTGTGCCATTACAGGCCAAGTATAATGGACCTCCTATTTCTCCTCAAGTTCAGTATCTCCAGCAACACTAGAATCCATATCTACAATCATCACCAACAGATAAATAAAATACATTGGAGAGACACCTTTATATCCTAGTACCTCCCAAACTCAGTATTCTCTACATATTAAGCTGTGTAATTCTTTATTTTCCTTTAAGCATAAACTAGATAACTGGATGGCTATTCACAAGTTTACTCTGGGATTAACTGTTGTGGTCCTCACGGAGGAAAGAGGTGTGGCCTAATGGAGGAATATAAAAATAGTTATAACTACAGTAAGGACATAAGGGAAAACATGTTGAGCATGGACAATACAGGAAACTGATTAAAGTTTTAATTACAGATACATAAATATTTAAGTGTTTTACAAAAATATAATTGACATATTGACAGAGAACTATGGAAAAAGTGTTACAGTGAAAAATGTTATAATTTAACAAGGGCCAATGAAGTAAAATTACAGGAAGATTGTTGGCTGCATTTGTAAACTAATAGTACACCATGCTAACAGCTGCATTAAAGAGTTTGAAAAGAAAAAAGGCCATAATAAACTATTGAAATATATAATGAATTATATCACATAAAACCTAAAGTCTGAGTCAAGATAACTAGAATTATGATTACAGCTTTTATTTTAAAATCCTGGTAAGGTGGTGTTATTATTTCAAAGTATAAAAAAGATAGATGATCAAAAAATGCATTGCCCAGCAACTCTGACAAATATTTCAGTTAACATTTTTTGCTAAATGAATATTCCAGGAACTCATCAATTATGCAGCATAGTTTTGCAGTTTGTTCAACTTTCTTATTTGCTGATCAAAACTCAAATAGCCACCTGGTTTGTATTATATCATATAATTGAGAAAGAAAACTGAAATGTAATTAAGCTCTTCATTTATTTTATAAGCAAAAACAATACTTATTGATTTTTTCATCTCTTAATATGGCACAATAGACATACACACACACACACACACACACTCACACACACACACACACACACACACACACACACACACACACACACACATACATGTACATGCACACACACACACATAGACACACAAAAATAATAAGATAAATTAATGATTAAAAAATGTACGTCTTACATTTAAAACACTTAAATGCGAATACAGTAATAATATATAGAATTGAAGTTATACGTGCAATATTAGATAATTGACTATATTAGTCTTATATAAGAAATCCTCAGTGGAGCATCATTGTCATGTGGGATAAAGCTTTAGCCTTGTTGCTTTAATGGGAACTGTTAGAAGCCATGGAATATATATATATATATATATATATATATATATATATGTATGTATGTAAAGTTCCCTTTTGTTTCTAATGAATTAACATGGAATATATTATCTGCATCACACATTATACAAAGATCTGTTTACTTTTAATCCCTTAAAACAAGATAGTTAAGCATTATGACACTGGATTTAATTTTCTTTAATCCTATTAAGACACACATATTTTGATGCTTTGACTGAAATAAAGACCCTCTTTATTCATTTTTTTATTATAATGAAATGTAATCCATGAAATGTATTATCATATTATTTTATTTTCCAAACTTTTTCTGTAGGAATGTTGAAGATACAGTTAGGCAAGTTCTATATGACAGAAATTATTTAATTTTTTTTTAGGAATAATGCGAACAGTTCCAAATAAACTTTATTTTTTCAGATTGCCAAAAATATATAGACATAACAGCTGTTTTATTTGGATAAAAAGGGCAGAATAGCAAAAACTGAGTCCTACTTGTAATTAATTTTGCATGAATAAAACATAAAGAGTACAGAATCATAAAATGGCAGTGAAGACATTTTGAGAAGTGAATATACTTATAAATCCTAAATCAAGTTTCAGACAAATGTAATGTGAAGACAACTGGTCACTCTAAAGTATTTTAATTTATTTCAAAAATATACAAGCAACAATGAATGTTTCTTAGAAGAACACCAAAATACGTGTTAACCAAGTTAAACCTATATATCAACAAGGAACTGAAATGAGAGCATTGTGCAAGTACAATAAGAGCTATTTATTTTATAATGGAGTCAACATTTAAATAGGTTCATAGATTCATAGGTTGGTACTAGGCTATCGGCCCTAGGGCCTATACAAATCTAGCCATAACAATTCCCTGACTATTTCTTCCTACACTATTTACTTCCCTGGACCCCTGTCTAGCAGGGCGACTGACGTGATCCCCGGGTTGAATTTCCTTTCTCCCATCCAATCGTCAAGGTTCCTTTTGAAGAGGGCCAAGGAGGTGCTCTGCTTGACATGTATGGGCAGTCTATTCCAGAGTCTGGAGAGTCTCTGGGTCAGAAACCTATCCCTCCAGCATGTTTTGTTTATTGTGATGACAAGGTTTAGATCCCTGGAGCGTGTGGCTCTGAGGGATTGGGATTTCTTTAAGTATAGCATGTCCAGCAGCTCTGGGTTTGACATGGCTTTGTATGTTAAGCAGAGATCGCCTCTGAGTAAACGATATGCGACAGAGTATATCTGAAGTTTTTTAAGGCCATCAGCATAGGACATCTGCTTTAGGCCTGTGATTCTTTTAGTGAGATATTTCTGCGGCCTTTCCAGCTGTTGCAGATGTTTCAGTAGTTAAGGCAAACCCATCAACTCTTAAAACCTGATATAGCTATTTTAATTTGAAAAATTAAGAGTATTCTACCACACAGCAAGAGGTTTCCTAGTTTGATTCTCATAGGGTCATGGGATCATAGTTATATACTAGGCTAACAGTCACTAGGACATTGTATAAGCTTAGCCATGCAATCCAACCCAATTGTGTCTCCATGCATCATGGGCATTTATTAGGAGGGGGTGTGTTAGGAAGTTTCTAGAGGTTATGGGGGATATGTTAGTTTGGGCATTATTGTCTGCCTTGGTTATCAGAGACATGGGGGCCAGACTTGGAGTAAATTTCTGATTTCACATACATTGGTCAAGATTACACTTAAATAGTGTTAGGGATGAACTCTGCATTAGATGGATGGGGTGCCTGTTCCTGAGCATGATGATCCACTAGGACAAATATCAGTTTCGACAACATGTCTTATTATATCACAAACAAAATTTAAATTTGGATCAATACTTTATGATGTTGTTTGCTTTGCAGAGGTGCAAAAGGTCCATCAGAGCTGGATCCAAGGGTGTCCTGTATGACAGGCATAGATTGCCTTTCGGTAACCTATAGGAGACAAAATGTAGAGACAGAGGTTTAATGTCATCCACATAGGACAATGTATTTATACGCTAGATTTTCCTTGTAAGGAATCTTTGTGGGCATTCCAGCTGTTGCATATATTTGGTCAGGTACATGCCAAAGGGGGAATTATACTCAATGATGGGTCTGATAAGGGCTGAGTAAAGTGGCATTCTGACCTTCTTGGACCTAAAGGTCATGCCCTTACTTACAAGTTGGGTGATATAGAATGATTTTCTTATTACCTTGACTATATGTTGGTCAAAGGCCAGATTACTGTCTACATAGTTCCCAGACCCTAGATTACTAGGTCATCTCTTAGGGGTGTCTTATCAATGGAGTAATTAGCCTAGGTAGCAGTTTTCCCAAAAGATACTATAATACATTGCTTGATATTGAGATTTAGTCTATGTGATTTTGGCGTCAGTCGTTTGTCTGTGTTAGACAGATGTTTATGGCATGGGAGAAATCTATGATAGCTCCCAATTTGCAGGCATCTGCAAACTTGATCAGCCAAAGGCCCTTGACATTAATCTTTATCTCTGAGAAATAGTTCCCAAATAAAGACGGTCCAAGCACAGAGTCCTGAGGTACCCCATTGCTGTCTAGTCTTTTAGTGGAGGTTGAGGTGGGTCCTGTCTGCGAGTCAGCTGGCAATCTATTGTGTTATGTAGGACTTTATGCCCAGTTCAGTAAATTTGTCAACTATACTCCAGTGGTGTAATGTACTGAATGCCTTAACCAGTTCCTGATAGGTAGTATGCACTGTTTTCCCCTCATTCATTGCCTTGGTGACCTTCTAAAAGATTTGCACTAGGTTTAATAGGCATGATCTTCCTTTGACAACGACAAACTGGGTTGAGTTCAGTGTCTGAAGGTTTCCTATGTTGCTGTTAATCATTTCCATGATAATTCATTCCATAGCTATGTATATTAGAATAGTCAGACTAATAGCTCTGTAGTTTCCAGGGTCAGTTGTTGGTCCACGCTTATGAAGTGGGATAACCATTGCAATCCTCCATTCTCATGGCACAAAGCCTGTTTTGAAACTATAGTTGAAAAGTGACTCAGGTGTCCTGATAGGTCATGTTTCCATCTATTTAGGAGGCATCCTGGGATATTGTTGGGGCCCACTGATGCTGTGTTTTTGGCCTTAGTGAGCATAGCTGGACCTGATGCCTGTTAATAGATTTTGGGGGAGTATGCTAGTAGATATTTCTTGAAGGAAGGTTGGGGGGGGGGTGCTAGGAGAAGTTTAAGCTGAATTTATCAGCCAACAAATTCGCTATGTCATTCTGCTCATTGAAGGTGGCACATATGACCATCAGCCTTTGAAATTTTCGATTTATCTATAGAAGGCCTTGTGGTTGTCTTTAGCCTGTGATGCTATCCTGACCTTGTAATTGGCCTTGTTTGTCTTAATTAGTCCTCTTTCTTTCCTGCTTAGGTTAATTAGACAGCTCCTGTCATTGTGGAAGTTGCTCTTCCTGATTAAAGCCAAGATCTTTTTCCTCTTGTTATATACTGTATTACGTTTAGGATTTCCCCAGTGTGGTTTGTTTCTAGAGTTTGTTTTGGACTTACTTCTAGTAAGTGCAGCAGCCTCTATACAGCTATTTACATGTTTGTATTGGGTCACACAGGGTCACCGTGAACAATGCTGCATAGGTTATTGTGAACTTAGTTTATCAAAATTCAATTTCCCTTCCAACCCTATCAATTAATAGGATGTAGTTTGCTTTCAAATAGTTTCTAACTGTTACAGGATTTGCTGAAGTCATGGAGTTGATTTTTATTTCAAAGGAGACAGCTTTAGGCTCAGGCCTCTACAGTGAGGGTGTGACATGGGAGGGGGGTTTCAGTGCTCTCCCATATTGGTGTGTAGCAGCTTCAGTATGTATGAACCTCAGGTGGGTGTGTTCACTATCTGGTCAAGGTCATTTTTGTTAATAAAGTCCAGGAAATGTTCTGCCTGTGAATATGAGGCAGTAAATGTTTCCCAGCCTATAGAGGGGTAGTCAAAGTCTTCCATGAATAGGGCATTTGGTTTAATGGTGAATGTCTCCAGTATGTCTATGTACAAGCTATGAGATTCTTGGGACATAGATGGTGACCTATTGCATGCTAGGATATGGTGTAGGACTTGTGAGTGGATAAATTCCAGGACATCATCCTGTTTAACCAATGTAGATTTATGCTTGTTGCTAATACAGATTGAGACTCCTCCACCTTTTGTTCCTGTCTGTGCAAATGGCAGTCTACATGCATGGAAGGCACTGAAGCCTTCCACTGTGAGAGCACTTTCTGCAAATTTAAACCAAGTCTCAGTATAGGCAAAGATCTCTATGTTCTCCAGATTGAGGAAACCTTATAGGATATGGAGTTTCTTTTTTAGGCTCATAACATTGTGGTGTAACACCTTAAGGCTTCTGTGGGTTTTATTTGCAATTTCAGCAGGTTTGTCAATTTGGCATTGCCTAAAAATGTTCTAAGGGGTGGATAAAGTTTGAGCCAGAACTGAAAAACCTAGGGGAAACAGGTACAGCCCATCCTTTGCAAAGTAACATAGTCTGTTAACCATGTCCTGCCATACTGACAAATATTGACCCCCCCCCCCGGAAAGACAGCAGAAACTAAGCCAGTTATTGAAGTAAATCATCTTTTGTTCATACAGTGGCATCATCCTTGGTGAGGCTGGAATGCTGCTCAATGCAAGATACATGCCTGCCTGAGACAAATATTTAGAGAGATCAATGGTGTCTCTCTTCATATAGTCCAGGGAAATACATCTCAAGTTGTTAACTCCCATACTGACTCTGATGAAATCATACTGGTAGCTGTGGTGGAGTGACCTGAGTGCGTGCATGACTTGGCAGATCCTGGCTTCGTATAAGCGACTAACCATTATCTTCTCCTTGTTCAGTCTGGTGAGGGGGGCATCTGTACATCATACAATGGAGTCCCCTATGATAATTTATGTTATGAGTCTATTTTGGGAGAGAGACTGGATGTTATAATGGTTAAGGTATTCGCCTCCCATGCACAAGAGTCCTGGGTAATGTGTCTGCTTACCTTATGGGCTTTGCTCCTGGAGCTCCACTGGGTATAGGAGTATGTGTGGTGTTTGTGTTGCTTTTGGTGACTACTGTAGAGATTGCTGAGGATAGATGTTACAATTTATAAGCTTTGGAGGTCTTTGAGGTTTGGGAAGATTGCTTTTCAGCTTAGGTCAGTCTAAGTGTGTGGTGGACAGTGTGTGTGATGGATGTAATGTGTGTGTTCATGACAACCTTGTTTGTATATGAGATTTTTGCCTCCAGTAAAATTGTGTATGTGCATCTCTGGCATACTATATTTGTATTTTTAAGGATTGAATGGTTGTTTGTGAACATGAGATGATTGCTACATTGTCCCAAGATGCCCATATCTGCCAAAATGGCCATGGAGACATTTGGAAATTGCATAGCCATGTTGTCTGCACTGTATGGGGTGGGCTACTGTAGGTCATGGCTGGGTTATACAGATGTATCCTTGGGTGCTTTCTGGGGTTTGGTACTATATTAGGTTAGATTGTGCTAAGATTTGATGGTAGTGCTGTTTAATGTGCAAACTAGCTGCTCTAGGCTTGTCTCTGCACAACAATTTTGTTTTAGCCACTTTATATTACAGGTTTTAACTCTAAGGGAAATTTTATAGATAAAATTTACTTCCAGGGCATTTGTGAGTGCACATAGCACTCCTAACCCCTTGATGTAATAACACAAAAAAAGATTACTTGCAAGTGTAATGCTACAACAAAACTTAAACTACCTTGACAAGGCAATTTCATGTATTAGGGTCCTTTAGAAAAATGTAAAGGCAAAATCAACAAATAACGCAAATGTAAAGCTATTGCACTCTAAACAGTTAACTGAAGTGAAAAACAATAAAATAACTGTCTTATTTGTGAAGGACAGAGCAGGATTATTTCAGTACCCCCTAAAAGCTGGCTAGGGTGCCAAGCAGATTGGAACTCTGGAAAAAATGATCAGGAGACAATTTGCAGTAAGGGAGGTTGGGCTGCCTTCTATGCAGAGTCTGCATGTTTGTCCTGTCTTCATGTGGGTTTCCTTCAGTTTCCTCCCACATTCCAAAGACATACAATAGATGGACTGGCCTCTCTAAACTGGATAGAGTTGTGAGAATGTGTGTGAGTGTGTGGAATGGAAGAAAGTACAGTTGTTAAGTTGAACTTACCACAACAGTAAATGATCACTGCTGAAATAGCCTTAGCTATATGGGCTATATCATGCCAATGATATAATGGCCAGCCAGCTGTCAAAGCTTCAGGGACCCTTCCATGTGCCAAAACTGTCAAGCAGCATGAGCTGAGCTGAATAAAAGATAATTTGGGGTCCAAAGCCCTTTAGAGCTTTCCTGCCAACAGAAGGAAGGAGGCTGAGCCCTAAAAGGATTATACTCTGAACAATAAATCATAAATATCCAGACCCTCACATAAAAAACACACCAAAAAACAAGGGGGTGGATGGAGAGAGTAGCTACTGCAGCAGTGATCATTTGAATAGCTACTCCTATGGTAAGTTCAACTTACACATCTGTACAATTTTCATCATATTGATCACTACTGCAGTAGCCTTAGCTATATGAGGAGATTACCATTCATCGATTCACAAATTGTTACTAGACTAACAACCCGGGCAGCTTTCTATGCCTAGCCAAGTTTCCCAAAACAATAATAATGTCCTGTGCCCAAATAGAATATTAAAAGACAGGCATTTATAAGCTGCCTCTTTCTATAAGGGACACGGGTGCCAGACCCAGTGTAAATTTTCTATTCCCCATCCACTAGTCTGGGTTATGCTTAAACTGGGTAATAGCTGAACTCAGTTTCACATGGATGGGAATTTTCCTCCATAGGGGGGACAGTCTCTGGGATGTATGGGTTTCTCCAGCACATTATGTTTAAGTCACAGAAAAAAAATCAGGTCCCTAAACCTTGTATTTCTGGTACTGTTTGACTTACGAATATGTAGGAGATTCATAAGTATTGGGGTTTACGGACGCCTTATAAGGCAGACATAGATCACCCTTCAGCAATCTGTAGGAGACTGAGTAGAGGGGAAAGGGCTTTAAGGGGCTCTGCATAAGGTAGTTATGCCTTGTATTCTTTGTGTAAGGAACCTCTGAGGTCACTGTAGTTGCTGCATATGCCTGGTCAGGTACATATCAAAGATAGCATTGTACTCTATGATTGGTCTAATAAGGACTGAGTACAGTGGGATGACCTCTTCTGACCTTGATGCCATGCCCTTACTTATAAGTTGCAAAACATAAAAGGATTTCCTCACCACTGTGGCCATATACTGATCAAAGGTAAGGCTACTGTCGACATGCGTACCCAGATCTCTGACCACTAGATCAACTCTTAGGGGCGTGTTATCAACATGGTGATTAGCCGAGATGATTGACTTTCCAAAGGGTACAATTATGCATTTCTTAGCATTGAGTTTAAGACCTTGGCTTTGGCACCACTTGTTAGTCAGTGACAGATCTTCTTGAAGAATGCTAGTGTCTGCAGTGGAGTCAATGATAAGCCCCAGCTTGCTTCATCTGTAAACTTAGTCAGCCATAAACCTTCAGCATTTGCTTCCATTTCAGAGAAATAGATGCCAAGAAAGAGTGGGCACAGTACCAATATGCCGATGTATTGCTAACTACATTTGGGAAGTGGAAGGAAGATAGCCCAGGAATCCCTGGACAATGCTCCTACCAGTCTGATTTGGACCTGGAGAAGGAGCCAAGCTTATAGTGTTTTATAAAGGCATGTACAGAGGATCAAGTAGCAACTTTGTTTTCCAAAAAGCCATAGATGAAGCCAAAGACCTGGTAAAGAGGGCCTTGATACTGTCTAGGTCAGATTTGTTATGGTGAGCATAATAAAAGGTAATAGCCTTAGACAACCATTTAGAAATAGTCTGTTTGGACACAAGTTGTCCCTTCTTACCTTCACAAGAAATAAACAATTGATCCAAAAATCTGAGAGATATAGTTCTGCCAGTATAGTACCTGAGGTGTCTATGGACATCCAAGGTATGTAATATCCTTTGGAACTCAATTTTTGATTCAGTAAAGAAAATGGGGAAATGGATAATCTGGCTTAAAGTAAACTTGAATACCACTTTAGGCATAATAGGATTAGTTATCAAAGAAACCATGTCCCTATGGGAAATGGAGAAGGATTGACTCACCATAAGAGCTTGCAACTAAGATATCATTTTTGCAGAGGTCAGTGCAATCAGTAAAACTGTTTTCCATGTTACAAATCTCAAGTCAACCAGATTAGCCAGTTCAAATGATGCAAGTGTTAGCTTCTCTAACACAAAATTAAGAATCCAAGGAGAGGACGGTGGTTTAAATGGTAGACTCTTATCGTCTTTCAAGAACATTTTGAAATGAAACTGCCTTGTAAGAGGAGGATCTGTGGTCAAACATGCTGAAATTGCTGATAAATAAACCCTGACAGAGAATAAGAAAGTCCATAAGATAGTAACTCACACAAATATTGCAAAATCAGAAAACAACTAATCCTGAATGGGTGTTGATTATGTTATTGGCCCCAACTAGAAAGCCTTTTCCATTTGATAATATATGATTTTCTAGTAGCAGGCTTTTTTGCCTTCATTAATACCTGCTGCATATTCTCAGTTAAGAGGTGCTGAAAAGGAATGTAGACATTATCATCCAGACAGTGAAATGAAAATGGTTGATGCAAAAATGTATTAAACATCCCTGTTGTTGTATGAGTAGATCCAGTCTGTGAGGAAGCTTGTGGCAATTGTCACTGGCTATTTCTAAAAGAAGGAAGAATCATAGTTGCCTAGCTCAGAAGAGAATCATCAGAATGATCTTGGGGAATTCTTCTGAATCTTCACAAGTCCTCCTAATATTAGTGGAAAGAGTGGAAAAGCATGCAGGAACATTCCTGTACAAGGAAAGGAAAAGGCATCTGTCTTCCATGCCTGCTTGTATTGAACTATAAAACAGAATTTGCCAGGTGATCTTTCAAAGAGAAGACATAAAGGTCTACTTGAGGTACTCCCCACAGATCAAATGTCAGAAGACCCCTTGATCTAGTTTCCAGTCATGAGTGTCTGCCCTTGTCCTGCTCAGCTTTTCTGCCACGCAGTTTTGCTCTGATGAAATATAGGATGCCTGTAGAGTGAGACTGTGCTGTAAAGCTATACCCCTGGTAAAACCTGGTTTCCTCTTGCTTGTGTATGTACCACAAGAATGTAGTATTGCTGAAACCACTGTAAAAGGTCGGGGAGGGTAAAGATGGTGCAGACAGTTAAGTGCCTTCATCAGGGCAAGCATCTCCTAGATATTTATGTGCTTGTATCTGTCCTTAATGTCCCACACTCCTGCACTGTTATCCCTTCTGAAACTGGTCCCCTAACAAAGTTGGAGCATCTGTGGTGACTAACTGCTTTAGAGCAGCGAGGGAGAAGAGGAGACATGGATTTAAGGATATCTGTTGTTGTCTCCATCAAAATATTTGTCTTCTGACAAACCCCAGTACTGGGATCTGAAAAGATAACGAGTGTTGATGCTGGGACCAAAGAGATTTCATATCACACTGTATCATTCTCATGCAAAGTCTTGCTAGGGGTATCATGAGAATCATAGATGCCATGAGACCCAAAATCCTAAGGTATTCCCTTGCAGTGACTGAGGTCTGAGTCAGAAACCTTAGAAAAAGCTCTAAATAAGGATATATTTTTTCTTGTGCAATAAAATATCTTTGAACTGAGTTGTTTAGCCGACATCCTAGGAATACAATTGTGTGTGAGGGAGTCAAGAAAGACTTTTGATTGTTCTCTTGGAATCCTAGTTTGTGTACAAGATCTCTCACCAGAGACAGACACAGAGAGAGAGAGATTCCTGACACTTCAAAATAGACTCTAAAGATAAGGCAAGTCATCCATATTTGGAAAAAACTGGATACCCTGTAGCCCACAATGAGCTATAACTATAGCCACTTTATGAACACTCTTGGTGCAGTGGACAGTCCAAAGTTTAAGGTAGAGTAATGATAATGTGATGCAGACATACAAAATGATAAACATCTTATAAGTTTAGTGTTAACAAGAACGTGAAAGAGGATGAAGAGTTAACAGGTATGAAGTGACATCAGTTTGAATTAGGGCACTATCATAAACAGGTTTAGGAAAGATTTCCAAGCATTTTCTTTCTTTGGCACTAGAAATGTCCTTGAATAAATACCCTTCCCTACTTGGGAAGGTGGAACTGGTTCTATCAGTCCTTGGGACAGCATGAGATGAAGGACGTGTAGAAACAAAAGAGTCTGATTTGGAGAATGAGGAATGATCACCTGGAAAGGAGGAATTTCCTCCCACTGCCATCTGTAATCTTGATGAATTATATTCAGAACCCACTTGTCTTAACCAGTCTCTTGCCAAAGTGAAAAATGCAGATTAAGACCTTCTGGATGGAAAAGAGTGCCAGTGTGGAAATAGTTCACAAGGTCTGTTGAACATTCATTCAGACATATTGGGCTGTCCTTATTTTGGGGAGGTTAGACTTCTTCTCTGACACTCCCTTGCCATTCCTTCTTAAATGCCTGCTTTCCTGAATTCTTTTGAGACTGTTTATCCATTTTCCACCAAAAATGAAAAACATATAATAAATTTCCTTTGAAAATTTGGAAAAGGAGAGCTGGAAATTCTTAGATTCCTTGGATCAGTTGCCCTTTCATCACACTTTTGTCACCTCTGCAGCAGAAGGGCCAAACGTTAAATCTTTATCCAAGGTAGAATTTAAAATCTCATTTTTAACATCATCTGGACGGTTCTAAGAATGCAGCCCTGTAAACCTCCTTAAAACAGTACTGTAGGCTAGATTTTTGTTTTATGGGTAGCCATTTGGCTTTTTCTTCATTTATACAGTGATGCAGAGGGGTGCGTTAGTACTGAATTGGCAGATGCTGTTGGAGATAGTCTAGAGTGAGGTGATGTTTTTCATAGAGTAGATGGGAAAATGGGTAGTCCATATTTTAGCAATGAGACAATATCTTCTTTATTGAATAGCTTCTTTGGCTGGTTAAGATAGAAAACAATTGAAAACAGAAGTTTTTTATAGCCCAGATAACCCAGAAGAGGATAGAGTTTATTTTAGTTCATAGTCTTTTTATGTGGAAAAGGTGGTTTAGAGATTCATTAGGCCATAATCTAATGTATTTGAAGGCAGACGTTGCTTCTATGGTATGGTTGCTTAAGTCAAGTATAGTTAAAGAGTCAGGTTCTTGGTGAATTTTCTATCATGTTCCAAGACATAGCTTTGGTCTTAGATGAGCCATTGTTAGAATACATGTAAGTCTAATCGAAGATGGAATTGAGTGTTTGTGTAAAAGTAACATAATTGTTAAATTACCATATTGTTTGTACAGAGGATGATTGGGAGATGGAGGAGGTCACAAGAAAGGTTGTTAATGAATATGAATAGGAGGAGGACAGAACAAGAGCAGATCTTTGTGGTACACCTTCAATAACAGGCGTAGATTCTGACTGGGAAGAGCCTATTTTAACTCTGAAATATCTGTCAGTGAGGAAGTTTTTCTATCCCAGAGTGCTGAGTGGGCCAATGCTAATTTTAGTTTGCTTAGGAGAACAGAGGTCAAGTCTATAAATACAGCACCTGAAAGGAAAACTTTATTAGCATTTTTTAGAAGGACTTTAGTTAATAACCCAAGTGCTGTCATAGTAATTTATCCAGTGAGAATCTGTGCTGTTTGGAGGAGAACAGGTGGAAATCTGTGGTTACTGTAAAGTAGGGAAGGTATCTATTATGCAAAAATGAAATGTTGTATTTGTCTACTGTAAAATGAGAGAATGCTGGGAAAATGGGAAGTACTGAGCTACAGTTGATACAATCAGAGACTTTAAATATCTTTGCTGGTGGGAAGGTAAGTGATGTATTGGTGAAAAGTTTGCTGCTATGGGAACTTTAGCAGATAGCCAGTTACAGGAAGAGGAGAGCGTTGCAAGTATTTCTGTTCTTGTAGACAACTTTCAGGTGTAAAGTCTAAGTTGGAATGAATTGTTGCTATTAACATTCCTTTTTATCATGCATATTTTTCATTGATAGTTGTTGTTGTGTCTTCCGGCTTTTCCCGGTTAGGGGTCGCCACCGCGGAACTTCGGTCTGCTAATTATTGACACTAGATTTTTACGTGCCGAGTTGCTGGCTCTGAAGCACAACCTTCAACGAAGGTACGCCCATTCACGCATGTCTCCACACACAAGACGCTCTAGCTGAGAATCGAACAGGACAACATCTTACTGTGAGGCGACAATGCTACTGCAGCACCACCACATGATATTTCAGTTATGTTATCATCATTAAGCAGACCTGAGGAAATGTCTATCATTGATCAGGGCTTACATCAGTGCAAGTTGTTTTAATGCAAACCTGGTGAATTGCATGTAGTTTAATGGCTTCTATTCCCATCCACTATGGGGTATGTGGTGCCTCTGCATACAGCTTTTGCTAAACTTGAGAAAAGTTCTGGAAATCCCCAATAGATTATCAATACAATTGTACATGTCATACAGAAAGGTATTACAATGGCTCTTGCTAGTGCAGCATGTAAGTAATGCATTTTAAAATATATTTCTGACTGCCTATTTCAACAGACAGACTGAGTTATGACTATGTTAACCCAACACAAGTAAAAGCATCAACAGTATTTAACAGTATTAACATATGTTTGTTACTAAAGAGCAATTAATATCATAACCCAACATAACGGCATAGTTGCATACATTACTGGGTCACAGAAACGAGGTACTAGCTAAAGTAAAACTGCTAGATAGATAATGTTTGGGACTTCGGTGCTGGGGTACAGAGTTGAAGTCTAGCAAAGATCTAGCTAGGAGCAGATGAAGCCTACAAGGTGTAGAGTTCAAATAATAATGCAAAAATACACACATACAAGCACACAAAATGTTTTCTGTCATGTGACCAGGGCAGAGTTCAAGCCTGAAGAATGATTTTCTTATACCTCTGATGACTATTTTATTAAATTAAAATAAGCCCAGCCCTTCTTTCTCTATAATGGGCACTAACAATAGTGAATTATGTTTGTATTATTGAGTATATTGCTCAAAATCAGATCGGGAAGACTAAATTCAGATGTTTTCTTCTATTGTTAATAAAATCTTCATAGGAGATAAGGCATTTAAAATGTATGCATTAAGCAAACCTAAACTGTTTCATCTTATTGTGAATGAAATGTCAGTAAGGGATAATAAATCATAAATGTTTGCTTTACATAAAGTTTAAATGGTGCCTTCTTTTGTAAAAATATTTACCTGAATGTATAGATGTTTAGCCAGTGTCTTGACATAGAGAGATACCTTGGCAGGGGAGGATAGTCATGTCCATCCTGGGGGGGGGTGTTCATTATGTGCTGTATGAAGGCAGGCATGGTCCGTAGAGAGTAGTGACCTTGAAACAGAATATACGGATTCAGAGAAAAGGAGGAAATGAGGGTAGGTCATTAATTAAAAAAGAATTCCCTAGCACAAGCAGTCATCAACTCATCAACATGCCCTCCAAGTATACCATTGAGATCCATGCTGCCCCAACTCGTAGCTGGAGAAAGTCCAGGGGTATAATGAGGAGCTTGTAGACCTACCAATAGATAGGGGGACACTCGCTAAAAAAAATAAAGCAAAAAGATGGGGGAAGTGTGGAGAAATTTGCCTGAATAAACTTAAAATGTTATCTCCTACTGTGAAGACTGAAATCAGAAATAAAGAAATTTAAGAGGCTTTAAAATGAAATGTCCAGGTTGTACTCAGAGATAATAAACAGAAGGCTGAACTCAAAAACAAGTCACAGTATGGGCTAAAGTCAAGCCAATTCACATTTTAGTTTGTTGATCAGCAAAACTATATAAATCTGCTACCAGCATTCGTATATAAGTATTACTTCTAAGTTAGAATATATTTGGGCTCATTCCTGTATAAAGTCATTCTATTTTCTGTATACTAATTTTATAACTAAAATACGTAACAATTAAAATTTTGTAACACACCTTTGCAAAACCAAAGGGACCTGTTGACAAAAGAGAACTTTGAGTTGCTAAGTTCACAGCAACCATAGTAAATGACAATCATCTGTGTCTGTTAACAACTTAATAGAACATCACTTCCCCTCAAGAATTTTATGCTGTAGAGAAAAATCACTAATCGCTATAACCAAATCATCTAATATTGAAGGTGATTGAATATATTCAAATAGTGTATCTAAACTATGGAAGCACATCCCACTACCACTGAAATCCATTCAAAATGCAAACTCATTGAAAACACAACTCAGACTTCAGCTAACAAATCACTAGATCTACTCCAGGGATAAATGCAAATGTTATCTTCTGCTAGCCATATGGTCAAACCACTTTTCTTTATTCAGAATGATATACTTCACAAACAGTCAACAATACCTGAATAGTTTTACTAGTCTCTCCATATATATGCATTATTTTGTGACACTGCTCACTCCCACCTCCATACTTTTAATATAAACCTTGTGATACATATATATATATATATATATATATATATATATATATATATATATATATATAATTGCCTCTGAACCTGCTTTACAACCCATCTCTTAAGATGTTGTACTGTGACTAGTTCCTTCCCTCATGTCCATTTCTTTGGATTTCTAAGCACCAATCACAAAGTTTATTTTCTGTCTAACAAACCACTAATGCACCTCTTCATATTCTGAATGTTTGACATTTACTAATGCATACTTTCATAGGAATGTAATTTAATTAGCAAAAGTATGTGTAATTGTTAAACTATATTATTTAATGTCTGTTCATTTATATCAATGAATGTCTATTTAAAAATGTTTGTAATAAGCTGAAGCTTTTCTTCATGGGCCTAAACTAAAAATGGGTTTTTAACTAAACTCATTCAGTCAAATCTGGTAAACAAAAACAAAATAAATAAAAAAATAAAATTATATTTCTTTATGTTAATTAACCTTGACAATTTGTTGATGTACACACAAACTGAATGCTGCTTTAATAATGATTCATTTGATTTATGTCAGTGGAGTAAATTCCAGCATATAACTAAGGCTTCCTTCATACTGAAACAAACAGCAAAATGTACCAGTGAAACATAAAGAACTATTCTCAGTTGCATCTTAGCAAAGAATGGTCTAATGCCAAACTGCATGAACTGGGAGGCCAGTTTTCTAAAAGATGTCAATGTCCAACTAACAGCTGCACTGACACAAAGTCTGGGCCAGCATTTATTTTAGTAAATAAAACTTACCATGCACTCTTGTGTGAGTTGTGTAAAATCTCAGCAATGTTATTTTTAATGTAGATTTATATTGTAAACATTTGCATAATTTGTGTGCATCCTACTGTATTTGTTTAAAAGCTTATCTTAATATTCCAAAGCCTCTCTGAAAATCAAGATAATATCTTTCACCACTGGTATTAAGTAATGCCAAGGGGCAACAGCAAAAACAAGGAACTATGGAAAATAGGAAGATAAAATTGCAAAGTTTGTATCGGCCATTTGAAGTATGAAAGTACAATAACCAAGGAGTTCCTTGGCAAACGGAATGATAATATGATGTGATATCTTTGACTTATTTTACAGGCTAAAGTCCAAAGAGATGGGTGTTGTTTTTTTACATAAAAAGATAAATATATATATATCTAACTATCCATGTATCTATATACATTTATCTACATACATATACACACATCCTTACATAGTAGTTTAACTTAGAATAAAAGGAATACTTATTGTACAACTCTGGTCTCCTTTCCTATAATTCTGAAATGTAACATGACAGTTGATCTTTGTTTCACCTCTACAAGTTATTGTACCTCTGATTGTAGAGGGAATATCTGTCAGTGAAGTCAGGGAACTCCTTCATCTTTGACCAAATATCAGTTTTTTTGGCTGGTGTCACCCTACAACTTTAGCAGGTACGATGCCTGACCCAGGTGAAGGAGAATCTTGGTCCCTTTCTCAAGCCAACTTGGGGCATGATCCCAGGTTTTAACAGATTATGTTGTACCAAATTAAAGAGAACGAACAGAGAGGTAAGTATGAAACTGAGACTACTAAGGTGTGATATCACTCTGTCTTACACCCTGCATGTGTACTAGCTGTGCCCAGAAGAGCAAGTGTAAGTGTACATAGTCTGTATTCAGAAATATCCCTACCACATTGTTTGTGCATTCTACTCACATAGAAAGGTTGTACTGTGTACATGTAGTCTACACTTTGTGCTAACCTTTATGAATCGCCCTCAGTATTTAAAGCTGCAAGAAAATCAGGGGAATATTAAAATTACGAACAGGAAGCTGTGAGTTATGCTTGTGTTATCTGTTCACTCAGAACAGTGTACACATAGTGTAGGCATTAATGAATCCCAGGGCATATCTTCATCAGTGTACTTACAGTGTGCTTATTTATTTATTTAGTTCAGTTTGATGACTGGGGAAGTCCACTGGGCCAAGAAGAGCCCGTTTTCAGTTGAGACCTGGGGATAAAGGCTCCAAAGGCACATTACAGTTATACAGACATATAGTATAAACATTATTGTTAGGCTAGGTCTACCTCATAATACATACATACATAGAATAGCATAATTCAGCGTATTAATACACAGAGTAGTATAATATAATTGTTAGGCTGGGAATCCAGAACAATACAGACTGGGGAATATACAGTCATGAGAGGAGATACAGGTAATGGAATGATGTTGTAAAGTTTTGCATGTACAGAAATAAGTTTCATTTTGATATAGGAACATCTACTAAAGTCATCCAAGGGGCAGTAGGAGGATTCTCCAATGCTGTATAGTGGGGTGTATTAATAGTGATAGTAGTGGTGTGAGGGAAAAACTGTAGCAGAGAATGGAAAATGAGAAAGAGAGTGGAATGGGAATGAAAGAATATAGAGTGGGAGTTATGTTGGAGAATGACATGGACATGCCCATTTCGAAGATAGATGGGAGAACAAGTGAGATTTGAAGTTGGTATGGTTAGAAATATTGTGAAGGGGAGGGGTGGGAGAGAGTTCCATAGTTTAACTATGGAGCAGAGTAGCAAAAGTTGGCCAGGGGGATGTGAGGGTTTGTAGATTTGTAGGAGGTTTTGATTTTCAGATCTGAGTGAGCGGTTAGGTATGTAGGGGTTAAGGCTGTAATGGGATAGGGGCAGTTGGAAGGTGAGAATGTAAGCTTGTGGGCAGTGGTGAGCTGAAAGAATTTCAAGTAATTGGGAAGTGCAAGCCATTGCAGTGTGAGGAGAGAGTGGCAATAGTGGGTTGAGTTTTTTGAACTGGTCGCAAATGTGCATATTTTATGGTAGCATGACTCAAGTTTGGATTGTAGGCTGAGCTGGAGATTGATTAAAAGAGGAGTGCCATGCAAAAGAGAAGGGAGAAGGTAGGAGGAGGCTAAGGTTTGTCTGGTAGAGGGGCTGAGGGAGTGTTTGTGTCGGTACAGGAGTCCTAGTTTTTGGTGGGTTTTTTTAATGATAGATTGGCTATGGGTGTCGAAGTTTAGATTTTCATTGATGGTGATGCCAAGCAGTTTGGTATTGGATACTATTTCAAGGAGGGTGTTGTTCTGGCTGAGTATGGAGAATGAGGTTTTGTTGATAGTAGAGTTTCTAGTAGGAGTAAAGATCATCAGTTTAGTTTTATTAGCGTTTAGGGCTAAGTGATTGTTTTGCATCCAGGTTTCTGTTTTAGAGAAGGCTAACTGAGTTTTTGATAGTAGTTCAGAGGGGGAGTAAGCTGAGCAGATGACTGTTGAATCTTCTGTGTACTGGATTAGTGAGGACTCACGGATGGTGCGGGGGAAAGTTATTGATAAATATATTGAAGAGAAGAGGACCTAAAACAGAACCTTGGGGACCCTGGTAGGGGTGGGTAGGAAGGGAGAAGTTGATTATTTCCATTGTACAGCTTGCTAACGATCAGAGAGGTAGCAAAAGAACCAGCCAATGGTGGAAGGAGAGAAGTGGAGAGAGGAGAGTTGAGATAGGAGTAGGGGGTGGGAGATGGAGTCAAAAACTTTTGACAGATCAAGGAACAGGGTAGATATGAGTTTTCCAGAGTCGTGTGTGTGTGTGGTTAATGGTTTCGAGAAAGGAAAGAAGGGCGGTCATGGTACTGTGACCAGGGTGGAAGCCATGTTGAGTGGGGGTGAGGAGATTGCTTTGTGTTAGATATAACATTAGTTGTGAGTGGATAGCTTTTTCTAATATTTTGGAAATGGGGGAGAGGATGGCAATAGGCCTAAAAGTGGTAGTGTCCGTGTTTTTGCCACCCTTATGGAGTGGGATGATGTAAGCGTGGGACCAGATAAATGGGACATAGGATTCCTGGATGGATCTGTTTATCATGATAGAAATGGGAAAAGCTATGCTGTGTACAAATAGTTTGAGGAAGGCTGATGGTAGATTATCAGGTGCATTGCAGCAGGGTTTAAGTTTGAGGAGTAGTATTTTTATTGTGTTTGTGGGGATGGGTTTTAGGCTGAAGGGGGGGAGATATGTGACCAGAGGGGTGAGGGGGGAAGGTGGGGTTGGAGTTGGAGGGGGGTGAGGAAAAGAGGAGGACAGTTTAGCTATGTATTCCATGAAGAAGGAATTGAATTGAGTGGCAGTTTCAAGACGGGTGAGGTTGGGGTTAGAACATGGGTTATCTTTATTTCCTGGGTAGAGGAGGGAGGAGATGGAGTCCCACAATTTTTGTTTTTATGTGCTTGGATTGGAGTTTGGAGTAGTATGCTTTGTGATCTTTTGTTTTATTTTTTATGGAGTTTCAGAGTTATTTAAATTCTAGTAGGGAGTTAGTTTTTTTTTTTGTTTGTTTCTCTGGTATTGCTTCCTTTTTTTTGTCTCTTTGTTGCATTGTTAGTTTAGTCTCTTTTAAGAGCCAGGGGGAGGCATTGGACTTGATGTTCTTGGTTCTAAGGGGGGGTCTTGGTGGTTTAGTAGTTTTAAGAAAGACTTACTGAAGTAGGTTATGGCATTGTTGAGGGGTAGGGTTCTTAGCAGGGTTCAGTCAGTATGTGTTAGACATTCAGAGAAGGTCTGAGGGTTGAAAAAGGAGAGGTTGTAGGTTTGAATGTAGTGGTGTTGCTTTTGTAGAGGAGCGGGGAGACAGTCGGTGAAGGCTGGCAGGTGGTCACTGAGAGAGTCTGAGAGGATTCCAGCTTTTGAGATAAGGTTGGGATGGGATGTTAAGATCCAGTCAATGATGGTGCCAGAGGTCCTATCTTTGTTTGGCCTGGTTGGAGAGTTTATTAGTTGGGAGAAGTTGAACAGGCTGATTGTGTGAGAAGGGGCTTGAGAATTAATAGAGGCCCAGTTAATGTTTATATCACCGAGGATATAGGATTCGTTTTTGATGGTAGAAGAAAACCAGGAGAGGATGTCTTCAAGTATTTGGATATTATTTCCTGGGGGAATATAGACGGCGCCTATGCATATGGACTTGTGTTTTTTGATAATTAGTAGACCTACTGTTAATTCAGCATTGACAAAATTTGGGATATGATTGGTGTAAGGGATAATGGTATAGGAGGCGGAGTAGATAATAGCTACACCTCCACTGTTCTTGTGTCCTCTCTCATTGGGAAAAATGTTGTAACCTGGAGGAAGAATTTTGTTGTCTTTTATAAAGGGTTTAAGCCACGTCTCTGGGATGGCAGTACTGTCAGGGTGTTTGTGGGAAAGCCAGGAGCAGAGGTTAGGAATTTTATTTTGAAGGCTTTGGGCATTACGTGTAGTCAGGTGTATGGATTTGGGTGTTTGGTGTTGTGTGGGAGGGGAGTTGGTGGGTTGTGTGCTGGTACTGGGTCCAGGGTTGTGGTGAATGTCACTGGAAAGTGAGAGGGAGATTTGGTGGAGGATGAGTGTAAGGTAGCTTAGTGTGGAAGGAGAGCTTGAGTTGTGGAAGGGGTGTTTTTTTGTTATGAGGTTGGAGGTGTGATTGAAGGGAGGGTGGGATAGATATAATTTTGGGTTTTAAGAGTAGGGTTCTGTCAGAAGAACAGAATTTGTCAGTAATGGTAGAGAAGGGTGGTGTGAAAGTAAGCTGGCTAGTGATAGTAGGATGTGAGGGTGAAGTATGGTAGGGGTAAGTCAGTTGTGTAAGACAAGTGAGAGGGGTTAGTAGGGATATTAGAATTATTAGATGTGATGAGATAGGGGCATTGTTTTGGAGTGGGAGGGTTATATTAAGATTGGCACTGGCAGTGGAGGGTGGAGTGTAGTGTTAACTGGTTGACTGGAGGATGTGGCAGGAGATGGGGATGTGTAAATGTGCAGGTAGTGGGGGCGTGTGGAAATTGGGGGCAGGGTAGGGAGTGGATTAAGTGTGTAAGGTGAAGTGAGCAGGTTGAGCCACAGAGAGGTGAGCAAAAAACTATCAGTGAGTATCTTGTAATAACTAAGGTAGGAGGTGTTTCTGGTGTTTGAGAGAGAAACTACATTGGACTGCATTGTACAACCTGCAGTCTGTTGAAGTCTTTGAGCAGGAGTTTAAAAGAAACTGCTCACTGGCTCAAACTACGGACTGTTAGTATAGGGAGAGGCGCTTTCTGTTCCCTTTTGGATCAGACAAATGTTGTAGAGCAGGAGGGTTTGTACTGTTTGGGACGGTTGGGAGGGGAGTTATAGATATATGCTGCCACTTCATGGTGGAAAACTGGTAGTACAGGCAGAAATAGCAAAGGGCGAGTGGGTGTCCCTGCGAGTATGCACGCTAATGGGGAGTGCTAGAACAGAGATGACCTAGACTATATGCTGTAAAGTTTACAAAGACCACTAGAGCTTACATGCACTTGTGCTGGGAGATGTTACATTAGTATTTCTGGGAAAACAATTAAATCCTCAGTCCAGGGTAGCAGATGGTAACACTGCACAGCAGTATAGGGGATTTCCTGAAAGTGAGGGGCTTGTAGTTAGACTGTGTGAGCTGAAATAGAAGCAGAGAAAAAGGTCATTACTGTCTACTTTTGGGTAAGGTTCTGTAGTTTTAAGCATAGAGCAGTAGGAGGTGAACAGAAAGAATGGGAGGGAGGTGGGGGGTGGGGGTGAGTGTGGAGAGTAAAGCAAGGTGAGAATGGGGGGAATAGTGGAGGTAGTGGATGAGAGGGTGTGTGTGCGAGTATGGGATGTAGGGTAGCCTGTTAAAGTATGTACTATCAGCAAAGTATTGAGATTGCAGCAGTGTAGATAAGTAGGTTGAGGTGCAGGACAATACACTATGCATGAGAGAAGCCTTTTACAGAGCTATGCACCTGGAAGCAGTAGAAACACAGGAAATCACAGTTAAATTTAAGACGTTTACACAGCTATACATCTGGTAGCAGTAGAAAGAGGAAATCACAGTTAAATTTAAGACTTTTACAGAGCTATGCATCTGGTAGCAGTAGAAACACAGGAAATTGGGGTTAAGTTTAAGACAGGAAACCTAAAGCATATTGCAAATATGCAAAGTACATCTTAGCTGAACAAATTTGCTCAAAAATATATGGGAAAGCAACACCTCGTACTAAGGAAAGTGATCAACACCTGTATGAGCTATTTTTCTTGCTATTGCAGGTAATACACAGTTTGTAGAGTTTCTCATGTACACTTTTGTTGCTTATCACAGTTATTCACAAGTGCACAAAGATGTATTCAGGAATACGGTATCTCTATCCAGCAAACTACTGTTCAGCTTGTGTTACTCACGTACAGGTCATTACTACAGCGGAGCTGATGGGGGACTCAAAGTTTAAAAGTGAAACGCCTGTACAAGAGTAACACAGGATAGTTATAGCTGACTAGCTACATCTGGTTTTATGGTGTACTGACAGTGGATTACTATGCAATTACAATGCTTTATTGTGTGCACTTGGTGCTAAAACTGCCCAGTTATGGTCATCAGCAGGATTTACTGATTTAATTATAACAAAAAGCAAAGGTATATTTGCGCTTTATTGGCGCACAGTTGCAGATAGCAAATTGAAACAATTTGAATATAAATATTAAAATATCTTGGACATAATGGCTCTGTGGAAACTCTGAGCAGTATTAGCAGCTGCTAGTAGAATGGCTTATATATATAACAGAGTTCTGTTTGGGCTTTACCAGTGCAGAGCTACAGACAGTAATTAAAACATCATGGACATAAGAATTAAGACAACTTGGATAACATAGTTCTGGGAAACTTTGTACAGTACTTAGCAGCTAGCTGACTAAATGGCTACAGAACAGTGTCATTATGCAATTACAACACCCTGCTGGTGTGTGCTATTTGAAATGAACAGCATGTAATGTGTCAACAGGTAACAGACAATACCTTACATAGGATCAAAGCAGTTAAAAAAATAAAATACAGTGAAATCTAGAATAAAGCAACTGTAAACTGATAACAAATATCAGACAAAAAAATAGCACCTTACCGGTGTGCACACTATGTGAGGGGGCAGAGAGACTTGCAGCTCACCTGTCTGGGTGGGATAGGTATGAAAAATGGTGCCATGGAGAGTGGCAGGCCTATCTAGAGGTACAGGGGGGTGGGGGAAGATATGCTGCAGTGATGATATGAGGGGAGGTGTGTAGTAGGTTGGTGGGGCAGGGTTTAGGGAAGGCTTGAGGGTGGTGGGGGGTGAGCTTTACCCCAGAAAGGTGATCAAAAAACTATCAGTGAGTATCTTGTAACAACTAAGGTAGGAGGTGTTTCTGATGTTTGAGAGCGTGAATAAGTTTGGCTACAATGTACAACCTGCAGTCCATTCAAGTCTTTGAGCACGGATTTAAAATAAACTGTTTACTGGCTCAAACTATGGACTGTTAGTATAGGGAGAAGCACTTTCTGGTCCCTTTTGGATCGGACAGATGTTGTAGAGCAGGAGGGTTTGTACTTTTTTGTACTAATATATAAAAAGTGGGGCCAAAACAGACAGATCGAGCTAAGATATGCAATCAGGTAGCAGCTGACCTAAATGCTATAAGGCAAAGGACCACACCTTGGCACAGTACAGAAGAAGATGAATGACATTGTCGGATGTCCCAGGACAAAGGCTAGGGAGACTATAATTGCCCATAACAGTACTGTTGATTGGCCTTTCATTACTCAATCTTTAACACTGGATTTTTTTGTACCTGCTAATAAGAGTGGCAATTACTTTGATGCAGAAGATGATGCAGGAATCAATGTACATATATATGGTCGACCGGTGAATGGTCGACTGGGTATGGCCAAAAGGAGTGTGGCAACATCACAAAAATGCGATTGCAAGTGTTGTGAATCACAAAATACCGTTCCCTTTTTGAACCATGTTAGCACTTGTTTTAGGCTGTAGAGCAGTCAGAAATGTTGAATTCAGTGTTTTTAGTACATTCCGACTGTTCGGCATTATGAGATTGGCTTAGAAATGTCGGTTAAATGTATGGTCGAGCAATGTGTGCTCGACCATATGAATGTAAACTGCAGGAATCATTCAAGATGGTGTTGACACTACTACTTCCAGACACCTCCAGCATCCTCATATAGGCAATGCAGAAGGTTAGTGTTTGGGTGGCATTCTTATGGATACTTGCCATGGTATCTATGAACATATAACTCTTAAATGTTTCCTCATCAGGTACTCCAGCAACATCAGCTATAGCACAAACTCTACAGACACTGCAGGGTAAGGGTGACTATTGTACCTTCAAAACAAGCTCATATACCTGTCACAGGTCATATTAACCACATCATTGCATATTTCTTAACACAATCACCAGCAGAAGCAATCAAAAGGACTTCTGTACTACAGCAGGCTGATGTTGACAGCAGAATGGCTGTTGATAGTGATGCCATAACTCTCATTCTCATGACACAGCCTTAGGGCAGTGGCACATGATTGCAAAGTGTACCGGGAAGCACCTATACCACACATTAGCAATGACACAGACTTACACACTCAGCATAATGAAGAAAACACGTTACAATAAGTGAAGATACACCATATAGCTCAACACCTATTTCTTATATACAGCCTGAACCCTGTGATGAAGAGACAACCCTCCCAGAGGTAACAGAACCTATGATTAGACCTGTAAAAAGGGGTAGCAGGTGAAGACACTTTTCAAATTTAACTTCAGAGACATGCAAGTCCTTGCCTGCACAGTAGCAGAAATGCTAAACATAGCACAGGCAGAAAAACTTAAAAGATATGCAGACAAATATAAATGAAAAGTACAAAAATAAGTAATTCACTGATGTTTTATCGATAACTGGGAAATAAAGCAAAAATAATAAAAACACCACCATAAAAAAAGAAATAGACCCATTTTGGTGAAATACCTATCAATGTATTGTGCAACATAACAAAAAGGCATGGATAGAAGAAGTAACAGAAAGAGTAAGAAGTTCAGATGTACATTATATGAAATGGGGTGACATAATGGCCAAAGAAAGTGAAACAAAATTAAGAAAAGCTTATAACTGGTAAACCTCATGCCCAGATGCAGTACCTAACTACTGGCTAAAATTATTAACATCTTTACATGAAGATTTAGCCCTGAATAATAACTATTTATATGCATATCCTCAACAGACACCAACCTAGTTAACAACAGAAAAAAATTATACTCCTTGTGATGGTCCCTCTTTACCCCAGGCCAGTAATCAAGAAGCCTCAATCCTCACCACTGACACTGGTGAGAGGCGGTCATAAAAACAGGAATGGATTTACACAATATTTCAAATGCAACTCTTTGCATCAAGCATAGTTTCTCCCAAGAGCACACAGGGAACACACTGCACTGGAACTGGACTCTCTGTCTCTTCCGATCCCAAACAAGACCCACCTTGGAGCACTGTGTCCAAGTTCCAAGTATCTGACAGACACACTTGAATATCTGATTTTTCACACACACTCACTTGGGAAAGGCTGGCACAAATTCATCAGCTGTGTCCCCTCTTTTCAGACTATAAGGTAGATTGTTGCCACTAGTCAGATACTCTAAGGCTCTTACAAAGGGTAACCAATTATACTATGTCAAATTAATACTGATATAAATGGTAGAATGTGACTGAAGCAGCCAGGCTTTCTGGAGTGGCCACAGTGTCACTAAAATAAGCACAGATACTCTCAAGATGTTAAAAGTAGTCTCTAAAAGACCAGCCACAATGAAAATGTATGAACTATATAGTAATGGATAATAAAAAAATGAATAGAAGAATACTTATTTTTAGTTACAATAAACATCAGAGTTTCAGTGACATGAAATATAAAAATAACACAGTTGGACAGAATCTCACAGATGCAGAAAAAATAATACTAAACTAATCTCACTGCATTATTCCTAACTGAACTAAAGAGAAATTGTCCCTAGTTAACTTACTTAGTATTGCAGTGCAAGATGCACTGCTGATATGCTTACCTCCACAAGGCAAGATGAGATACTACACACTGACCGAACTGTATGACTAACAACTGAACTATGATAACTGACATAGATCTTTTATATCAGTTTCCAAAGAAAAAGAAAAACAAACAACAAAGATCCATCCTTCAGCTGGTTATAGAATAACATCACATCTAGTAACCTGATTCTGGCATTATATACATTCAGAACTCTGTTAAGATTCTGTTGCAGCATTATTAACATAATCAAGTTTTACAAATATATTTTTAATATAAGCATCTCTACAAATTAATGTGACAGTCAAATAACGTAAGATTATTTACAAAACTTCAGCCAGCCATATTGATATATGCTACACATGCACTGTCTCACTTCTCCTGGTTCAGCTGGTAATACCTCACAATGTCACACTCCTCCTTATGAGTAAATGTGCATGTTTTCCTAAAAACTATAGACCAATAACTTGCCTTCCTACAGTGTATAAACTACATACTGTAATTGATGCTGACAGAGTTTATAGCCATTTAGAAGAAAATTCAATCATGGCAATAGAACAAAAGAGAACAAAAGAAAGTCATAATGGAGGAAAGGATTGTTTTTGTAAATAAAGTCATAATGGAGAATTGCAAAAAGGGGAAGAATGTAAGTATGACATATAGATTACAAAAAAGCATTTGACAGCATCCCACATTCATGGATAAACGAGTGCTTACAGATGTATATTATACACCCTATATTGATCAATTACATTACAGTGACCATGAAACAGTGCTGAACCACTTTGCAGCAAAGCCATGATAAAGGACAAATAACTATCCCAGGGATAAAAATTCAAAGGTTAATATTCCAGGGTGACTCTTTGCCACCATTGTTCTTTTGTCTAGCACTTAACCCATTAAGCTGTCTATTTAACAGATCAAGTCATGGTTACAATTTGGCTCCCAGAAAACAACCAAGTGTAAAGACTTCTCATCTTCTTTTTGTAGATTATTTGAAACTGTATAATTCATCAGATGATGAAATGAAAGCGCAATTGCAAGTGGTTAAACATTTCTCAGCTGATATAAGAATGTCATCAAATGTTGATAAATATGCAAAAGCAACATTTAAAGCAGGAAAGCTGTAGCACCAAGAAGATATTAGCTTGAAAGATAATATAAAGAAAATTGAGCAGGAGGGAATGTATAAATATTTGGGAAATGAAGGATGAACAATAAAACATGAAAAAATGCAAATAAAACTCAGTGCAGAATATTTTGTAAGACTTAAAATTAATAAATAAAACAGCCCCAACATCTAGTAACAAATTCCAAGATATAAACCAATTTGCTTTTCCTGTTCTAACTTACTTATTGGGTACTTGATTGGCCCCAAAAGGTATTGGATCAGTTGGACAGGAAAACAAGGAAAATGCTTCATGCTTATCAAATGATATATAAAAATCGGGTCTATATTAGATCCCTGAACATTTAGGTAAGCGAACGGTGATTAATCGACCCCATGTAAGCGAAAGCTTAGAAAACAAATTGTCAGAACAGCGATTTTTTTCCCTTGGAAAAAAATCGCTGTTCCAACAAAAAAAAAAAAAAAAAGAAAGAAAGCACACTAAAACATGAGATTAAGTGGGGGGCTTCACCCCCACAGCCCCCCACACCTCCCCTACTTATATATACCAACTCTGAGACTGCACTACAGTGCAGAAAATGGCAAAATACTGAAGTGGCCAAACCAATTCATTCCCAGGGAAAGCATTCGCTTGCATGCCACTTTGATATTTTGCAGTTTCGGTTTTGTCAGTTCGACCAAGACGCATTTGAAAACATGCGTTATTGGTCTGCTGATAGGAATCCTAAAACTCAGTGTATACCAACATTATATATTCCTCATTCTGAAGGAAGTATGGGCCTACTAGAAACCGATTACATGTATAAATCTGTAATCTTAGGACTGCATATGTATTTGCTGAATTCACCAGATCCAAACATAGTGAAAGTTTTAAAACATATGGAGAGTAAGTCTAAGGTGACTTGTATGCTTAGTTTAGCAGATGCATATCAGTGTCAAGCAGGTACTGAATCAAACTGGAAGTAGGCAAAAATCAGGCAGAAACTAAATGTGACCAAAAAAAAAAGAATATAAGGAGAAAGATCAGATGAGGATGCAAGAAATGTGGAAAAGGCATACATTTAGTTTCAAGTAAAGAAAACTCCTGGAACAACCTCATGTCAATCAGGATCTGATGCAGGAATGGTTAAGGAGAGGTGTATTAAAGATGAAAAGTTAATTTTGGCTGCCCAGGATAGTGGACTACGTACACATTGGTTTACAAAATCCACTGGACACGTGGGTGAAACAGACAAATGCAGGGTCTGTAAAACTGATGCAAAACAATCTCACAACTTGTTTTGGGTGTGATAAACTAATGGCAGAGGGCCTGCATACTGAAAGGCATACAAACATGGCAAGACTGTTGCACTGGGGATTGAGCAAAAATTACAATGTTAAAGTAGCTGAAAAGCATTGGAAACGAGCCACAAGGGATTATAGAAAAAAATAAAGTTTATATCACAAAGGATCGTCCATTACCAAGAGTTCAAAAACAGATGCAAGAAAAACAGATAAAGTGGTTCACGAAAAGAAGACAAAAGTAGCATCGATCACTGAAATTTCTGCACCCAGTGATTACAGTGTCTTATATATAGATAGACACAAAGTCATAACATACCGGGATTTGCAGTCAGAAACAAGATACCCAGAGAATTCCAATAGTAGTGGGAGCAATGAATCTCATAAAAAAAAAATTTGCAGTCATATTTAGATATGCTACAGATACATAGAACTCCATATGAATTACAGACAGAGTAATTTCTGGGCACATTGTGGGTATTGCAACGAGCACTTTTGGCTAACATCAAAAACTGAAACAATGCTAATTTCATGAACTTTAACCATACTTTGACTTAGAAATGGAGTCCATTTCTGTCATGGCACTAGAAACCTAAAATGCATGGAGAAATAAAACTATGTGAAAGAAGAAGGAACAGGAGAGATTAGCAACTCTAATGCAGGTAATGTTAAGGCAGATGGGCCAGTGGGTCCATT
Source organism: Protopterus annectens (assembly GCF_019279795.1). NCBI lineage: Eukaryota > Metazoa > Chordata > Ceratodontiformes > Protopteridae > Protopterus > Protopterus annectens. The sequence continues at coordinate 1,985,689,423 of NC_056728.1, read as the reverse complement.
GCAAGCCATCCTATAAATTATAGAAGAATAATTTGTCTTCTGACAATATGCAAATTATATATTGGAACTGATGCAGACAGAGTTAATGATCATTTAGAAATAAAACTCAATTATGGCAACAGAACAAAATGGTAAGAAAAGAAAATCAAATGGGAAAGAAAGCAAAAAGAATAGTAACACCACCAAAAAACGAAGAAATAAGCACATTGTGGGTAAGTATTTATGAAGAACCTGTTAAATAGAACAAAAACGCTGAACGGTTAGAAGAATTGAAAGAAGCCATAAGGAGCGCTAATGTCGAAGATATGAAATGGGATGAAGTAACAACAAATGAAATTGATACAAAATTAAGAAAAACTCCTAATTAGAAAACCCCATGCCCAATCATAGTACCTATCTTACAGCTAAAGGCATTGACATATTCATACAAAAATGTAGCCTTAAGTATTACTTATATACACATCCCAAACAGACACTGAACTGGTTAACAACCACAACAATGAAACTTTTCCTCAAGAGTAAACCTGCAAGCAATCTTAGGAAATACAGACCAATAATTTCCCTTCCAGAAGTATAAAACCTATTTACTGGAACTGGTGCAGACAGAGTTTATAGTCATTAAAAAAATCAATTATGGCAATAGAACAAAAGGGTAACAAAAAGAAGTACTATGGAACAAAGGATCATTTGTTAGAGAATTGTAAAAGAAAGACGGCATGGATAGATTACATAAAAAAGCATTTGGCAGTACCTCACATTCTAGGACAAAGGAATGCTTACATATGTATAAGATATATCCTCCATTGATCATTTATATTACAGTGGCCATGAAACAGTGGCAAACCACTTTGCAGTTGAACCATGACAAAGGGCAAATTATTATCCTAGGGATAAACACTCAAAGGAAGATATTCCAGGGTCATTTTTTGCCATCTTTACCATCACTGCTGTTTTGTCACAACTTTAACCCATTACAGTGTTTACTTAATAGATTAAGCTATGGTTACAATCTGGCTCCAAGAAAACAACATTGTTTAAATATTTCTCACCTACTTTTTGTAGATGACTTAAAACTGTATAGTTCATCAGAATAGGTGTTGAAACTACAAATTATTAAGACTTTTTTCAGATGATACAGGACTCAAATTTAGTCTTTATAAATGTACAAAAGCAACATTTAAAAAAGGAAAGCTGGAACACCAAGAAGAAATCAGCCTGAGCAATGAATGCAATATAAAGGAACATGACACTGAGGCACTGTATAAATATTTAAGAATAGATGAAGGGTAGGCAATAAAACACAAATGAGAATAAAGCTCAGTAAGGAATACTTCATACGATTAAAACTAATACTGTAAACTGCCTTAGCATCTAGGAATAAAGTTCAAGCTATAAATTAATTTGCTCTTTCTGTTTGTACTTACATCTTGGGGGTGATTGATTGGCCCCCAAAAGTATTGAATAAACTGAACATAAAAGCAAGAAAAATGCTCCATGCTTACAAAATGATATATAAAAATAAGTGTATACCAAGATTATATATCCGTTGTTCTGACTATATGTAAAGATCTGCTGTCATGGAACTGCATATGCATATCTGATGACTTCATCAAATCCAACCATAATAAAATTTTTAAAACAAGAAAAAATCTAAGATGGCATCTTTGCTTAGTTTACCAGAAGCAGTTTAGTATTTAGTGGGAATGGAAATCAAACCAGAAGTAAACAAAAATCAGACAGCAAATGAATTTGCCAAAAAACAAAAGAAAGAATATAAGAATATAAGTAAAGTGAATGGATGAGATGAAAAGAGTTTTGGAATATTCACAAATTTGTTGCAAGTACAGAGATCTCCTGTGTCAACATCCTGTTGATCAAGATTTGGCACAGGAATAGTTAAGGAGAGGTGAACTGAAATCAAAAGCTGAAAGGGTAATAGTGGTGGCCCAGGACAGAGCACTATATACATGCTGGTTTACATAGTCCATTGAAAAAGTGAGAGGAAATAGACAAATACAGGTTCTGTAAAACAGAACTGGAAATGGTTACACATTTATTACTGATGTAATACACTCATGGCAGAGGTCCGATATACTAAAGGTACAATAATGTAGAAAGACTGTGGCATTGGGAATTGTGCAGACACTACAGTATAAAAGTAGTTGAGATGCAATGGAAACATGAACCACAAAACATTACAGTCAGTGAAGTCTATATAACATGGGATTACTCGCTACCAATATTTAAAAAATAGATAAAAAATGATATATAGTAGTCCATGAAAAAAGACAAAATAGCATTGATTATTGAAATTGTGACACCCAGTGATTATGGTGTCTTATGTACAGAGAAACAAAGTCATAAAATACCAGAATTTGTAAGCATACATGAAAGCAAAGTAGAAGAAACTTATCCATACAGTTCCAACAGTAGGGAGAACAACAGGTCTAAGAAAAAAGTATTTGCAGTTGTACTTTGATATGCTACCAACACATATAATTCTGTGTAAATTGTGAGCGCTGAGAGGAGCACTCTTAGCTAACATCAAAGACTGAAATAGTACTAAATTCATGAACTCTAATCATACCCTGATTTAAGAATGAGGTCAATTTCCATCATAGTGTTAGAAACTCAATGTCATAGTGATAGAAACCCAAAAGGCTTGGATAAATTGAACTTTGAGTGATGTTGCATTTATTCCTTGTATCTAAAAGGGAAAAAAATAACAAAATAATATATGTATATATATATATATATATATATATATATATATATGTGTGTGTGTGTGTGTGTGTGTGATATGAGTGGTCAAGACATTCATTTATCAAGTGATAAAACTGTGGTATTTTCTATCACTGGTACAGTCTGTCAAATTATGTAACAGTTAAAATTCATTATATCGACTGTTATATAATCGAGCTTGCATGACCCTGTAGTTAATATATTTCATTTCTAGTGGTGTGGGGGCTGCTTTTTGTTTTACTTTTCACAATCACAAATGGAAATTTTGGTTTGATTTGTGATAACTTTTTTGCTATGATTTTAGTGGCAATGAGTGGTAATCACTGCAGTGCTGACTCAGTATTTTGTGTTTCAATCAAACTTAATGATGATTGTTCTTCGTTCATTATAAACTCATATACATGTATATTTATATATATATATATATATATATATATATATATATATATATATATATATATATATATATGGATATATATATATATATATATATATATATATATATATATATATATATATATATATATATATATATATATATATATATATATATATATATACACACACACACACACACACACACACACACACACACACACACACACCTATATTTATGCATATGCATATATGCATACAGATATATATGTGTGTGTGTGTGTGTGTGTGTGTGTGTGTGTGTGTGTGTGTGTGTGTGTGTGTGTGTGTGTGTGTGTGTGTGTGTGTGTGTGTGTGTGTGTGTGTGTGTGTGTGTGTGTGTGTGTATGTGTGTGTGTATATATATGCATGTATATAGAAAAATCAAAATCAGTGCGGCTACCACAGAATCAGGCATAAACTTGGTTTATCTCCATATTGAAAAATAAATAAAATCAGATACTACAGTGGTGGTGCTGCGGTAGCATTGTCACCTCACAGTTAGACGTTGCACGTTTGATTCTCAGTTAGAGCGTCTTCTGTGTGTCGACATGCATGAATGGGCATTCCTTTGTTGAAGGTTGTGCATTAGGCCCGGTAAGCCAGCACGTAAAAATCTACTGCCAATCATTAGCGGACTGGAGTTCCGCTGTGGCGACCCCTAACCAGGAAAAGCCAAAAGACAGTTTTCCCAAAGTAAAAGGATAAAACCAATAAATGGATAAGTGTTTTTGGGTCTTTATGATCCTTCTTAAGATCCATTAACACATAAACTTTCTGAATCCTTTATCCTAAAGTTTAAAAATTCATTATCCAATACAAAAGCCATCATCTGATGAGTAATTACAACATCCGTTCTTCTAGCAAATCAAAATCTCTAAAGATGTATATTCCCTTCCACATACTATGATGTATCTTCATTGATAACCAGTCCATTGATAAAAATCACCTATGAACTATATGTTAAAATCTCACTAGATCATGCTACGTTAGAGCAGACCAAGTTAAAGAAGTTAATACGGGATTATAAGGACTTTACGAATGGTCATATTTTTACATGGCCACGCTTGCCAGAGAAAATGATGAATGAGATACAATAGCTAGATGTGAATAAGTAACAGTCGATCCAACCAGGACGTTGCATCCAACAATATTAATGGTCCTTCCAAAATATCTAAGCAAGAACAGTCCTCTAGAGATTTGGGAGCTAGAGTGAAAGAACCTAGTATATTGCCACAGGTTTTTCCCACACTTCCATTACAGATTACACCAGTCTGGAACAAGGGAAGATCCAGATCTCAGAGCAGAGGGAGAAGACAAAGAAGGTTATCAAGTGATTGAATAGAACAATGCAACCAGAAAAAAATAGAATTATCTAAGAATTATTTAGTGGTCAATTGATCAGACCTGGATTTGCTCTACATCACAATATGAACTCCTGAATATTGGTCTAAGCTTTGTACCTGCCAGATTCTGAATAGAATTATGCAAGAATTACACAATTATTTTATTGTAAATCATTCCACAATGTCAGAGATCAAAGGTCTTCCTAAGGTGCAAAAGTGTAAGGATGATCCACAACTGCGACCAGTACTATCGGGTAATTGGTTGGTAACAGAGCCTATTTATATTTATGTTGAACATCAACTTAAAGAGGTCATAGAAAATGCGCCAGCAGTAATTAAGGATATGATACCATTTATTTTCATGTTGTTTGAATACCTTCATTCACATAATATAATAAGTCCAATGCTGATGGTCACATTAGATATTCAGAGTTTATTCACAGTTCTACCTAACCAATATGGATTGTCAGCAATTAAAAATGTTCTAAACAACTATAGTAGTTTTGATAGAGATAATATTGAAGTGATTGATTCATTTCTTCAATTAGTACTTGAAAATAATATTTTTATTTTTGAGAAAGATATCTATTGGCAGAAATTGGGGGTGGCTATGGGCACCCCCTGTGCAAATAGCTATGCCAATTTGGTTCTTGGAAACTGGGAAGACTCATATGTTTTCAACAATAATCTTTATAGAACAGCATTGAAATTTTATAAAAAAATTATGGATGACATCTATTTTTTATGGAATGATACAATGGAACATTTAGTACAATTTATTGGTTATCTAGAGTCCACAAATTAACTTTTTGAAATGTTCAATGAGCATATCAGATGCTCACAAAGTGACTTCTCAGGTGTTAGGCTAACTATGGATTCTGTGGGAAGAATGAATACCAGCTTATTCAAGAAAGAATGTTGGAAGAATAATACACTGCATAGAACAAGCATACATCTCCACCATACATTCAGGAATGTAGTGAAAAATCAATGTTTATGTATCTCTAGACTACATACGCAGGATGAGCAATACGAGAATGCATTAACACAGATGAAGAACAACTTCTTATTTAGATGTTATAAATCAGGGTAGATTGAGCAATAGATGTCTGTAACCAAGTCTATAAGATCCAGCAAAGGTAAACCCTATTTACCAGGATGTACACAGTACTTGGATGTGAAATAAAGGGCTTCTTACTCTAATAATAGGATTGTTCTCACTTATGCTAGTGACAGCCAATATATATGTGATATTATTAAGGACAATTGGAAGATTTTGAAAACAGATGCAACCCTTAACATATAATAAGTGACAAGCCATCCTTTACATTTAAGAGAAACCATAATTTGAAACAACTCCTCTGCAATAGTATGAATGAAGTTGATAGCAGGAAGTTTGAAAGGAAAGTCACATTTCCTTGTAGAAAATGCTCCTCCTGTAAATCTATTAATAGACAACATTTGATCTCAAAGAAGAGCTATATGTATAACACTTATGCTGATTGTATGTCTAAGCATGTTGTGTACATTGCTACTTGTGATTCCTGTGATTGTTATTATATTGGAAAAACTGAAAAAAGCGTGTATATTAAAACACAGTGATATACACTTACAAGACTTAAAGAATCAGCAAAGCACTCAGCTTCAAACGATGGCCATCATTTTTGTTTTATGGTAATACAAGTTGTAAGAGAAGGTATGAGAGGAGGCAGCATTTCTGACAAAACGGAGAGATGGGAAATGCTTTGGATACTTTAATTTCAAGCAGACAAATTACCAGGCTTGAATGGATGCAACTCATCCTAAAAGGGCATAAACTTCGTAGGTGATTTTTATCAATGGTCTGCTTATCAATTAAGATACATCATAGTACATGGAAGGGACTGTACGTCTTTAGAGATTTTCATTGCGTAGAAGAACGGATGTTGTAATTACTCATCAGATGATGGCTTTTGTATTGCATAATGAATTTTTAAACTTTTGGATAAAGGATTCAGAAAGTTTATGTTTAATAGATCTGAAGAAGGGTCATAAAGATATGAAAGAGCTTATTCCTTTACTGGTTTTATCCTTTACTTTGGTGATTTTATCTATTTTTTCGATGTGGAAATAAACCAAGTTTATGCCCAGTTCTGTGGTAGATGCACTGACTTTGATTTTTCTGTTAAGCGTTGGTATACAGTGCAGTTTTTAGTGACCATCATCAGTATTTTTAGTTTCACTTATATATGTATATGTATGTATATATATATATATATATATATATATATATATATATATATATACATATATGTGTGTGTGTGTGTGTGTGTGTGTGTGTGTGTGTGTGTGTGTGTGTGTGTGTGTGTGTGTGTATGTGTATGTATATGTATATGTTTTCCAGGGTAGTCATGATATAAGCCCTACCCCAAAAATAAGCCCCAGTTAAGATCGTCAACAACACACAATGGAGGTGTTGAATTATAAAATAATATTATTGACACCTTTTGACTGAGGTTTTCATACTCTGCTCATCATCAGACACCCAACTTCTTCTCTTTGCAGAAAGTCATAAGATTCTTTCCCTGGGAGTCCTCCACAATTCTTACTGTAACCCTAATCATCACTCACACTTGACGGTTGAGATCCTTGGCTCATAAACACTGGCAGGTGTACTTAGATCAGTCAAAGGACAGACAATGTGCATAAAGCATGAGCACTTGATAACAAATGGCTGTGGTTATGTCTTCTCTTCTAAACCAGTGCCATTTTGGGTTGCCACTCCGATCTCGTAAGCCTTCAATTAACCCCCCCCCAGACAAGATGAGTGCAAAAAGAAAGAGCTATTCCATCAAGTACAAGAAAGGAATCATGGAGGACTCCCGGGGAAAAAATCTGATGGCTTTCTGCAAAGAGAAGAAGTTAGATCTCTGAATGGTCTGAAAATGGCGTGCAGCGCACAATAACCTTAGTCAACAGGCCGACGCGGGAAATACTGAGAAGTGCAAGTGTGGATCAGGTTGGCAACCATTATTTCATGAGCTGGAAGACATCATCTTTGAATGGATTGCTAACAGAAGAGCAAAGGCTTTGTTTGTGTGCAGGGCTGATATTCGAGCATTTGCCCTTGCAATGGCACCACAGTTAGAAATATCCCTAGAAGAATTCAAAGCATCTCAACTTTGACTGGATGGCTTCCATCAGCAATATAAACTGTCTCTAAGAAGATCAACAACATTGTTCAAGCTGGAAGATACTGAAATTATTAAACGTGCACTTGCGTTCAAGTCCTTTGTTGATGGCATCGACTTTTCTAAATACCAACTCTCCAACATGATTGCTATGGATGGAACTGCAGTGTTTATGGGCCAAGGATCTCAAACACTAATTGATCAAAGGGGTGCCTCATCAAGCTACATTCCCTCCACTGGTTACCAGAGTGCACATGTTGCCTGTATTTTGGCAATTCACCTAGATGGAAAGAAATCCCCACCTCTAATCATTAGTAAGGGCAAGAAAGATAAGATCAAACATGTTTCAGGCATTTACATTCTTGAAACCAAAAAAGCCTGGTGCACACAAGCAGTTATAAGGAAATGGGTCAATGTAATATTGCCACTTGTTTTGCGAGGTGGTGAAAGAGGTCTGCCAGTCTGGGATTCAGCCAGCACTCACCACGGTAAAGAAATGAAGAAATTCCTTGCACAGAAAAGAATATATTAAATAATGATTCCCGGAGGAATGACTGCCTATCTCCAGACTCTTGATATTGTAAGAAACAAGACATTCAAGGACCATTTGTGTATGGAACTCAATGACTACATTGAAAATAGAATAGAGAGAAATCAGCATGGAAACTTTGTGAAGCCTAGCCTGTAAGAGATCGTGACTTGGGTGAAAAATTAATGGGATAAAATCACTGACAGCTGTGTTGCCAATGCCCTATGAGCAGGCTGCTTGGACAAGCAGTGCTCATTTAAGGAGAGCTCTATTGCTAGGCATGACAAATTGGGACCAATGGTTCTACAGGAAATGGAGTTGCAAGAATTCAGGTCAAAATTCAGGGGTTGGAGACTTATGACAAAATTCCAGAAAAAGATGACATGACTGTATTTGAATAACTGTGAAAGCCAAGGTGTAGATATTCTGAAGTTGAAATGTTTGTTGCACTGTTTATATAGAATTCTCACACAACTGTTAATGTGTTACTTAGAACTGTTGTCCAATAAGAGAAAAGTACCAAATAAATGTCAATTTGTGTACATGAATACATGTTGATTTTTCTACATGAATATATGTTGATTTGTGTTCATGAATAAATGTAGATTTTTGTACCTGAATAAATTAATAAATGTAGATTGTTGTATGGTGGGGATATATAAGGCATTCCCTGATAATAAGCCCTAATGCATATATATTTCGGGAAAGAGTATTATTTTTGGGGAAATATGGTATATATATATATATATATATATATATATATATATATATATATATATATATATATATATATATATATATATATATATATATATATATATATATATATATATATATATATATACATATATAGCAATAGACATCCAGCACAAGCAGTAGTGCAATAGTGTAGCCATTACAGTGTAACAGTGTATGCTTTGCATGTAGTCATTCACGGTTCAAAATTTACCAAAGCCATTTCCATTTTGTATGTGAAATCATTATAATTTTAATTTATTTGTATATTTATATAGGAAGTAACTTATATTTCTCAACCAGAGTGCCCCCATGCAGTATAGTCACACAAGAATAAATGTAATGAATGCATATTGGGAGATGTCAGGGAAGGTAAACAAACTTATAATATGTAATGAATGATGAATCAATCCCATACAGGTGGTAGTCCAATAAAATAAAACATAAGCAATGCTAAGCATTACACAGCTATGTGGACCGGGTGTAAGCATTGCGTAAATATGAATGCTAAGCAATGAATAGCCCAGCTAAGTGGATTTGCCCATTGGTAAGCAGTGCTGAACCTGCTCCTGTAAGCACTGCCAACCTTAGCTAAGTAGGTTTGCCCATAGCCTAGCTTAGCTCAGCATATTCAAAACCATCCAGTCATGGCAAAGGGTGAGAAATTGGCCATATTTAAATCTTGCAGGTGGGAATACAGCTCATAACTGGTTGTAGGTCTCAACTGTAGGCAGTATGGCTGGTGTTGGAGGGGGCATGCACTTTCGGGTGCAGCGCTGGGGCATACAGAAATCCAAGGTCATGGTAGGACTCCTTGTAAAAAAATCATGACGTGAGACTGCTGCAGGACCAGTACCAGGGCTCCCAATACAAACTGGAAGCCTGGGAAAGTCTCGTCCATGATCTCACCAGTGCCACTTGTATCCCTTGGACTGGTAAGCAGGTCCGGCACCACTATGCCAAGTTGAAGCGGAGGAAGAGGGAACAGAGAGATGATGCCCCAGCAGTATGTAAGTATTCATAGCAATAACTGTTTACCAAAGACCAGCCTGTGTATGTGATGGATAGGTATGCATAAATGTTTCTCTATTTTCGTTACAGCTCCAGCTGAGCTGGTTGCGAACCTGAAAGCCCATGCCAGCAGGTTGCAAAGGCTGTATCGCGATGCTGGTGAGTAACATTCTAACTTTTACTATACATGCTAAATAAATATAAAAGAGTAGAATGTCACCTGGCATTATTAAAACTGGGAATGGTATAAACTGAATAAAGCAGACAATATTACAGTAATAGTCTCATATAGGTAATATATTAATAAAATGTAGTTGCCAGTGAATACAAATGTAAACCTTGGACTGGTTGTGTTTACTCTGGTATGGTATGATTTGAAATGTGTACAGGTTATGCATAGCAACTATAGCTCTGAAAACATTAAACAATCAAGTCTCATCTGGGAAAGTTAGTACCTCTATAGCACATGAGATTAACTGATATTACAAATGTCATGCACCAAGATCTGATATCTGAATAGTAATGTTGTGTTAGCCACTGTTTTCCACACTGTGCTATGTGAACAGGTATGTAATGTTGTAAATGCAAAGTCAGATTGTACAACAAAGAGAGAATGAGAAAGAAATCAATCAAGGAAGAGACAGCAGTGTCTCAATAGTTCCCTGTGATGAAACACACACTTGTCATATTTTTAGCAGAAACAGCCACAGTTCAACTCCTGAGAGTGGTAGTAAGCTGTATGCATAATTTCAACTATGATTTTGTGAAAATGTGTAGAAACAGTCAGGTAGTATTAACAAACATTCCCTCCACAGGTCTCCCATGTAAGATAAGGTATAAAGTAGCTGTCAGAAGGCTGTAGTTATACTGTGTCCAACACCCATGGCTCAACCCAAGGCTGCAAATGACAGCAAGATAGGTGCGAACACCAAGTGGTCTCCCTCAAGAAATATTTAAAAGTGTTGTGTTGTTACAGCTGCAGGTCCCTGCTAACCACAACCAGGGTGACTGATAGAAATCAAGGCAGAGTGTGTCAGTAGCACACACACACACACACACACACACACACACACACACACACACACACACACACACGCACACACACACACGCACACACACACACACACACACACACACACACACACACACACACACACACACACACACACACACACACACACAGTATGAGCTATGGGAATATGGGTAGAAACAGTCATGTATTAACAAACATTTCCTCCACAGGTCTACCAGGTAAGAGAAAGTTCAAAGCAGCTATAAGAAGGCTATAATTATACTGTGTGCAAACATACCATTGCACAACCCACGGCTATAGTTGTTGTAATAATACCTGTAGAGTAATGAATAGAGCAATGATCATTAAAGCTGTGACCACTGCAATAATCTACATTTGTTAACTGATATCTCTCTCTCTCCCCCACATTATCTTCACCAATAATGTAAACACATAAATGAATGGGTATGTTTTCCACCACACCTACTGTTGGGACATGTGTCCTGTTGTTTGAAAAATGTTGAAATTTATTCCAATTAATGTTCCCTTTTCAAATACTATCATTGGTGACCTGTTGCTATCAATGTAACCTGCATGCTGGTGTAATGCCCACTGTGGTTCCATATATGCCTGTGTTCTGTTTGATATGCAAATGTTCCAAATGTGTTATATTGGGTTAATGGGAATACACATGCATGCTGTTATAACTAATCATGGAATGTGTTAACCATTACTAACCAACATATGTTCTAAAACTGCAACACCATAGCACATCAGGAAAGGCCAATCCCAGTGGATCCACCACTCCCACCTCATCTGGCCATGGCATTGGGCCCCATCATTTCTGGGATCCACCCCAGGACCTCCACATCTGCTGATCCTGCACCACCTTCTGGTGGAAAGGCCTGAGGGGATGGGGCTCACCCCTACTCCCAGATGCGGGTGTAGATAGGATCCTGTCAACCAAAGCCAGGTCTGGGGTCTGGTGCTTAGTGAGCTCAGCAAGGAATTTGGAGATCTGTTACACCACCTTGAGAGCCGCATGGCACATTTTGAGGGTCAGCCTGCCCCTCTTGCTCAGCCCCCAGCACAGCCACCTTTGGGGCCATGAATGTGCACTGGTGACTGCCCATGGGTGGGGACGTCAGTCCCACTGTATCCATTTGGGGGCTTGTGGGCTTCGGATTACCAAACATCCCTCCTCGTCCAAGGTGTTTACCCCCCACATGTGGCATATTCCTCCACTGTATGCTGTCTTGTCTGTTTTGTCTGTCTTCCTACTCAACCTACCTTCCCAAATCTACTTACTATCCTTCCCCAACATCCCACTCTCACCTTAAAATAAAATCAATCTGTTCCCAAAAAAAAATGTTTCCCCATACATAGCTGTCCATTTCACACATGTGTAATCTGGTCTAACTGGCTTCACAACACATTATTGCTGTCCTCACCTCTCTCTCAGGAGTTTGAGTAACCAACTATACTGCCAAATTCAGTATATATGCACAGTTATTGCTGTAGAAGGAATGGACAGCTATAGACCTTCTCTACACCCATCCTGCACATTCCTAGCGTGCTCCGCTTTTCACCACTTTCCTATCACCCCTTTTTTATTTTCTTTTAAAGAAATTAGCATGGGGAAAAGTGGGAGTAAGCTGTTTTAAGCAGTAGTAAGCTAGATTAAGCCTGTTTGCATGAGGCTAAGCAATGTCTACACAGATGAAGCACTTTTAAGGCTAACCATCTGTAAGCATATTTAACCGGAAATTAGTATTGCTTACCGCCACGCAAACCCACACAAACCTGCTTACAACTGCTTAAAAGTGCCTTAGTCACTCTGTATCCAACAGCCCTTGTTCTAACCAGCAACAAAATAATCAACCCTTGCAAATCATGAATCCAGGACCCTGCACACCACAGAGAAAGCAATTTACCACTAAGCCATCCAAACTGTAGATATGTCTGATGTTTTTTCAAACATATCATGCAGCACAGTCATTCAACAGTAGGTAAAATGTATTTCTATGTATATATACATATATATATATATATATATATATATATATATATATATATATATATATATATATATATATATATATATATATATACATATACATATATATATATATATATATATATATATATATATATATATATGTATATACATATACATATATATATATATATTTAATTATATATTAGAACACTTTATAATCTTGAAATTCCAAATTTCAGAATCCCGAGATTATAAAGCCGAAAGTTCTAAATACCAAAACCCCAGAAGCGAAAATTTCAAAATCCCGATGTTCGGAGATATTGAAGTAGCACTTCTGGTGTTGCAGTGTTTGAATGGAAGTTCAGGTAAGTATGTATGTTTAAGGATGTTGGTTAGGGGCTTTAGTGTGTGTCAGTGTGTGTTGTGATTGTGATGTGTGTGTGCAGGAGGAATGTAGGTGTGTGGTGGTGTTTTTGTGTGTTTGTTTGTGTAGTGCGACCCTGGAGTTAGTATATTTAAGTAGGGGGTTGTGCGGGGCACAGCCCCCACATGGGGTGGTGCAGGTAGGCTTGCCCCCCTTCTTTTATTTAGTCTAGGTTTGTGTATTTGTGTGTGGGGGGAAGGTGTGTGTTTGTGTATGTGTGTGGTGTCTGGTTAGTGTAGGATTCGCAATTTCAAAATTCGTGCTTTTGGGATTTCCGTATTTAGAGCTTTCAGCTTTATGTCTCGAAATTCTGAGATTCGGTATTTCAGGATTTCGGGATTATAAAGTTATATATATATATATATATATATATATATATATATATATATATATATATATATATATATACAGTGCAGTTGGACATCGGATCCACACTCTGAACCTCTTACTGTAATAAATCTGACCAAAGGCTGTGTAAATGAGGGTGAAGGGGCCCAAAACAGGAACCCCTTGTAATTATTGTCCTTATCCCTCCCTCCACAGCAGAACTGTTTGACCTTGAAACAAAATAATAAGGTCTGCCAAGTCCTGGACCCAGGGGCTTGTAAACTATGATCAAAGCAATGTACCATTACACCATCTGAGCCCTACAAAATAGTGATGGCATTCCAAACATATCAGTTAGTACGGTCATCCAACAGCAGGGAAAGGGGTCTTTAGAATCAGTCAGGTAGTCTATATATGCATGTATATATGTAGGACAAATCTATACATAATATATATATATATATATATATATATATAGAGAGAGAGAGAGAGAGAGAGAGAGAGAGAGATACATTCACATTTATATCTACATGTATGCATACATACATATATAGAAAAGTGAATAAATACATGTATATATGTATATATATATATATATATATATATATATATATATATATATATGGATACCATACATTACTACGAATTTTCATTACAATGAAAATGAAATGCAGCACCTCACTTATACGAAATGACACTCTACCAAAAATTCACTAGTACGAATGTAAGTAAAAGTTCATTAGAATGAAAGTAAAATACAGCACCACACTAGTACAAAGTAACACTGTACTGAACATACATACCTATGAATTACATTACATTGAATGTGTAATATACGCATTCATTTAATTGATTAACAATTAAGCATGTACTAAACAAGATCATATGTTAAATAGCGTCCACTTTTTGCATTCATCGTTCACTGGTGAACGAAAAACATGGCGATCACCATAGTGTGCAGCCCAGGACTGATAGGAAAAACATACCAAACTATTAAATCAAGAAAAGGAAATGACTTGCTTGTAATTGAAGGATATATCTATTACCAAGAAAAGTGCAGCAAAACCAGAAAGTACTGGTGCTGCAAGCACAAAATAACTGAACAGTGTAAGGGTAGAGCAATTACAAGCAGTAGTACCTGTGGAGAAGAGTTGATAAAAATGGTACAACATAATCATTCCGGAGATCCCTTTGAAATTGAGAAGTACATTGTGTGTTATAATGTTAAGCAACATGCATCAGTTTCAAATGATTCTACCTGCCTAATAGTGGATGATGTGTTAGCATCCACATCACTTGAATTTGCACCAGGAATGCCTACTAGGACAGCAATGCAACAGCAAGTAAGAAGAACCTGTGCAAAACTTAGAGGCAAGCAAGTGAAGCAAGCTCTCTCGTTGTTGGATGTCAGCCTGCATGATTTTCCACTCAAAAGTGGTATATTTGTACAAAAAACATTATGCGACTCTAATCAAGAGAACATTGTAGTAATATTTAGTACTAAACAAAACCTTGTTGATTTTTCCCAAGCCACTAATTGGCTAATGGATGGTACCTACTTTGTAAATAATAAAAATCGCAGACAGTTGTATACAATCCACGCATTTACAAAGTGTGGATCATACACTAAAAGCGTTCCGTTGGTATACTGCCTAATGGCAAAGAAGTCATTAAAATCGTACAATTATCTTTGGAGTGGTTTATTATATTTACTATCAACAGAACAGCTGGAGTATCAAGTAACCTACACACTGTGTGACTTTGAAATTGCCACGCTAAAAAGTATTAAGGTTAATATGCAAGATGTGACAGTTAAGGGATGATTTTTCCACTTTGGACGTAACCTATGGAGAAAAATTCAGAGCCTAGGATTGGGCAGTCTGTACAATTCCTCTGCTATGTTTCAATTAGCTGTGAAGGGATTGGCAGCTTTAGCTTTCATTCATGAAGATGACGTGTTACCTACATTTCACGAGTTAAAGAAAGTTTTTCCAGTTGAAGGTGAACAACTACTGCGCTATATTACAGAGTGGTACGTCCTTGGTAAACCAAGGAAATTTAGTACCTGTCATGTTACACAATTTAGGTTTCCACCAATGTTTCCAATAAAGTTTTGGAATGTAGCTATACTCAATGAGCTATGTTTGTCTAGAACACAAAACAGTGTTGAGGCATGGCATCGGCGGTTTAAGTGCCTACTTGGGACAAATATGTCCGATATTACTCATGTTATGTACACAGTATTAAGGGAACAGAACAGAATAAATGAACTACGTTTACATATGCCGGCTGGCTGTGCTCCTTCACCAAAGAGATGAGCCTTCTTAAGACAAGAATCGCAATTTAAACACATCTTTGAACATAGGGCTGATTATACTAATGCAGAGTTTGTTAGAGCTATTTCCATTTATTAAAAATGTAGCGCACTGAACTGTCCCTCACGTTTCCCAGAAACATTACATGTTCAGCCTTACTTCACATTTTGTCACCGACACAGTTGTAGTTTAATTATGGTTCACATAGTCACGGTTTCACTTTTGGGTGATTTTCGTCGTAGTGTTATTCGTACTAGTGTATTTTCGGCAGAGTGTCATTTCGTACAAGTGAGGTGCTGCATTTCACTTTTGTTGTAATGAACATCCGTAGTAATGTATGGTATCCATATATATATATATATATATATATATATATATATATATATATATATATATATATATAAATACATGTATATGTATACATAAATATAAAGAAATATATGACAGCTACAAATACATGCAATCAGAAGGTCATGCTGCTGCACACTAGAATTCGAAATCTGAAAATGCACTCACTGGAAGTATTCCTTAAAATGGGGAACCATGATATCTGTGCTGTAACAGAGACCTGTTTAAAGGCAGCAGGAAGCACCCATGGAGTACCAGCCTATAACATATTCCACATTTGACTGCAGAACGTGGACTGAAGCTTCAAAGGTTGTAGTATTTTCATATTCATAAAGGATGCAGACACCTCCAGAGTGGTAGACCGACACTATGCATTATAGATCCTGCTGGTGTAGCTGAAATTGGGCAAGACAGTGGTTCGGGTTGTAGCCTGCTATACATCCCCATACATGTCCCAAGACTCACACTCCATGTTCATAAACACCCTGGAGAATATTAATGTCCAACCTAACACTATCATACTAGTTTACTTCAACTATCCCACCATTAACTGGGAAAACTGCCCATGTACTGATCCAAATGACCATCGCATTGACCTGGTCCTTCCTAACATGGGCAACTGTTGCTCTACACCAATAGTCAACTCCTCCCTTGTTATATCAGAACACAAATTAATCACCTTTGGAAATCCACAGCCCTCCTACACCCCTGCATAGGTAACCCCCATGAAAATATTTTCCAAAGCTAACTATGGCCTCATAAAATCAGAGGTGGCTAACTTCATGGCAGTCATGCAATTGGAGACTAGTTGCATGACAGCTGAATCAAACAACAATGCACTATGAACACGTACACAAATGCATGGATACCCAAAACAATCAGGACCCTCACCTCCAAAAAATAGAAGCTGATCTGGTGGTCCCCTGCCAAATAGAAACTGTACAACAGAAGGAGGGTACCGATATGGAATAAGGTGAAGTCCCAAGACAGGGAATAAACCCTTATCAGCCTCAATGAAAAGTTGAGATCCTTTATCAAATACTACAAAAATAGCTGTGAGAACAGAATTGGAGCACATAGTAAAGACAACCACAAGGCCTCATACAGTTATGTAAAAAATCTCCATGGCAATACCAAGATTGTTTCTGAGCTACTAGACAATGGTACCTCCCAGACTGAGCCAACAAATAATGTCAATATACTGGCTGGCATCTTGAGTGCAAACATTACCCCTCACTCCCCCTCAAAGCACCAATCACAATACCAGTACACTGCCAGGCACCTAGTATTACTGCAGCACAGGTTAAAACACCACTGTCCAAGGCAAAGAATAAAGCTTATATGGGACCTGACAATATCCCTGGTTGTGTTCTACATGAACTATAGACTGACCTGGCACCTTACCTGTGTGCCCTGTACAAGCACAGCCTCACCTCAGGCTTTGTCCCAACTGAATTTTGCACTGCTACAGTCACCCCTTTCCACAAATGAGGTGTGTCTACAGACCCTGGATATACTGCCCCAACTGCCTGACAAGTCTGTTATGCAAAGCTATGGAACGCATCATCATGCACCTAATAAATAGGGATATGGGAATCGGCAGACTCAGGATCCCATACAGTTTACTTTTGTGAAGGGTAGGTCATACCTGCTCATTCAACCTGGTCAACTTCTTGGCTGCAGTCACCTCAGCTGTGGATGAAGGCAAGGTGACACATACAGCCTACATTGATATGGCCAAAGCCTTTGATAACATTCCCCACTCACTAAGCTCGGAATCAACCCCTATATCACTAGGTGGGAACAGAAGCACAAACACAGGGGTAGATTGGACATACTTCTGTCATACATTGAGACAGTTGCAGATATCACTGGGTTTGTTGTAACATCCTTTATGACGAATATGAAGTTGATAATACCAATAGATGTGAGTATTTGCTGACTGCATTCCCCAGAGACCACAACTGATTTACCAAGGACACCAACTGTCTGTTGAACACACAAAACATAACAGGGAGACATGTGGCCAGTCTGTGGACAGCATGCCAGTGGAGAGGTATGTCAGAGACATATCACTGTGAGTCATGATGTGACACACTAAATGCATGTCCACACAAACCCAGTCAATCTATCATTCCACCATGTGTATAACAGCACTGATGACATAGAATCTGTTCACAAATCTGGGGAGATGTCCCCCATGCTGGTTGGCTGTCTCCACATGTCCTGTAGCATATTGCCACCCACTGTATGTGAATCTGTAGGCCACCACCTCTGTAATGTCCCTCACACAGGCAAGGAAATGGAGCAAGGCCCACATTAAGGAATGTCTCATATGTCAGAACTAGCAACAGTTTTCAAGCCCACAGCACAAGACAATGTGGACACCTACATAGTGGTATAGCCATAGCAATACCTGACATCTGCACATATGTACATTGGACAGACAGAAAGTAGATAGCCAACAAGTTATGCATTAGGATAAATGTTTTGAAAGATACATGTCTGATACTGAAAGGTATGCCATTACACATGACAGCAGTCCTCCATGACATGTCCAAAAAACATAGTAGTCTACAGTTAATATCAACATATCAGATCAATATCCAACAGGAGATACATATAAACATAGAGCTCAAACACCAAGAACAAGATACTCAGTAAAGGCCAGCTTTGCATGCAGAGGTGTATGGTTCCAGTACTACAATCTGCAATCTACTTTTACTTGAAAAAGTACTGTTAAAGAGTACCATCATAATGATACAATATGTGTTAAATTATTTCTGTCAGCCAGTGCACTATATCTGGTGTAACATGCAAGTGTCTATCTAAAAGAGGCTATTTCCTGCAACTCAAGCCCCCCAGAGACATGGAAATGCCAACACTCAACTGCTAGGCTCCCTTCTTGCCTTTCAGCTGTGGTCTCTCATATAAAGTACCTCAAGTCTATCTAAAAGAGGCTATTTCCAGCAACTCAAGCCTCCCCCCCCAGAGACACGGAAATGCTAACCCTCAACTGCTAGGCTCCCTTCTTGCCTTTCGGCTGTGGTCTCTCATATAAAGTACCTCAAGTCTATCTAAAAGAGGCTATTTCCAGCAACTCAAGCCTCCCCCCCAGAGACACGGAAATGCCAACCCTCAACTGCTAGGCTTCATTCTTGCCTTTCGGCTGTGGTCTCTCTTATAAAGTACCTGTATATATAAACTAATGTACGTTTTATTTTTATCTCTGCCATTGCTCCCCTCACTCTAGTGGCAATCACAGGTGTTGAATTGCTGAAGAGCTGAATCTTGTGCTACCTTAATGCTCTGAATGCACACTGGTACAATTGTTAATAATTAGGGTGCTTGCTGCTGTAAAACCACTCCACTAAATGAACTGAGGCTAATTCCATATAATGCAACAGAGTTGTTGTACCAGGCTAGATGCCACTAAACTGTAACATACACCTGGTTCCTGAATGCTGCAATATTGAACCTTGTTTTTGAGATACAGAGCCATTTGCATTGGCAGTAAAACAAACATGCCGGTATTGTAAAGTGTAAACCCCACACTAACTGTAAGACTAATGGCGTCTGTATTTTAATGTCATAGCTCTTTATAGTTTGCTGCTAGAAAGCTTAGTTCACCAACATGTTGTCTGTTATTTAATCCAAACGCTGCGATAGTTGATTGTTAACAGCTACTTAGCCAGTGTTAGCCAGGATTGAGCCATTAACAACAGTTAGACGCAATGTCAACTAAATACAACTTAAATGCATGTCCACGTGCTGCATTTTAAAACTCTAGGTAGCTCTCTGTCATAGTGCTATGCTTACTAATGGTAGAGCCTAATTCGAATGCAAGGAACATATTGTTGAAACAGTCTATCCTTAATTAGATGACTTTTCTAGGTGATTTTACTACATTTAATTAGCTGATTTCTCCTTAGATGCATTGCTTCTGAGTTTTATATTGCACTGTGCAACTTAGTTAAACAGCTTTCTATTTCACTTTATTTTTCTATTACTATGTAGTACTTTTTTTCAAATGGTTGCCCTCACCTCCACTTAATTATTGTTTTGCTCTCTCCTATTTTATTTCCACAGCAAGTCTATCTAAAAGAAGCTATTTCCAGCAACTCAAGCCTCCCCCCCAGAGACACGGAAATGCTAACCCTCAACTGCTAGGCTCCCTTCTTGCCTTTCGGCTGTGGTCTCTCATATAAAGTACCTCAAGTCTATCTAAAAGAGGCTATTTCCCGCAACTCAAGCCGCCCCAGAGACACGGAAATGCCAACCCTCAACTGCTAGACTCCATTCTTGCGTTTCGGCTGTGGTCTTTCATATAAAGTACCTGTATATATAAACTAATGTACGTTTTATTTTTATCTCTGCCATTGCTCCCCTCACTTTAGTGGCAATCACAGGTGTCCTAGGCCATTCTGTTTTTAATCTTTTAGCAAGTGCACCCCTAGACCCATTATCTGAATTTTGGCCTGAAACAAAAGCTCTAATACCATCAAACTGCTGTTACCTCCCTTGTCCTGCCAACAGATTTTATTCAAAATAGTTAACTATTTGCCTACCTGTGTGATTGTTTTCACTGATAGGCTTTGGGAGGCTGGTTTTTCAATTTGGTTCTATTATACATAGGTTTCTCCATTAGTGTGAGCCTCACTGCCTTACTCATTCTCGAAGCATTTCTGCTGAATGGGATTTCGTTGATTAGTTACCTAGCAACCCCTTCCCTGACCAACCAGGTGATGACAAAGGTATTGTAATACCTGGCCTGGGAACTGCGCCAATTTTAAGTATTCCTTATCTCACCCAAGCCACATCACAAAGTGCTTGCCACGTAAGTGATTTATGATATTTTATGTGCAGTTTTCAGGATGTAGTGTGTTAAGCAGAGTTAATCATATATACGGTGTCAATTTGTGGTTTTAAATGTGCTAGACTATGCTAAATGTGTTAGACTACAGCGAAGTATTTCACAACCTGTATGTTGCCCTGTTTTTATGTATCTGCTCCTTTGCTAGTTGAATCGCAGAAGAGCTGAATCTTGTGCTACCTTAATGCTCTGAATGCACACTGGTACAATTGTTAATAATTAGGGTGCTTGCTGCTGTAAAACCACTCCACTAAATGAACTGAGGCTAATTCCATATAGTGCAACAAAGTTGTTGTACCAGGCTAGATGCCACTAAACTGTAACATACACCTGGTTCCTGAATACTGCAATATTGAACCTTGTTTTTGAGATACAGAGAAATTTGCATTGGCAGTAAAACAAACATGCCGGTATTGTAAAGTGTAAACCCCACACTAACTGTAAGACTAATGGCATCTGTATTTTATAGTTTGCTGCTAGAAAGCTTAGTTCACCAACATGTTGTCTGTTATTTAATCCAAATGCTGTGATAGTTGATTGTTAACAGCTACTTAGCCAGTGTTAGCCAGGATTGAGCCGTTAACAACAGTTAGACGGAATGTCAACTAAATACAACTTAAATGCATGTCCACGTGCTGCATTTTAAAACTCTAGGTAGCTCTCTGTCATAGTGCTATGCTTACTAATGGTAGAGCCTAATTCTAATGCGAGGAGCATATTGTTGAAACAGTCTACTCTTAATTAGATTACTTTTCTAGGTGATTTTACTACATTTAATTAGCTGATTTCTCCTTAGATGCATTGCTTCTGAGTTTTGTATTGCACTGTGCAACTTAGTTAAACAGCTTTCTGTTTCACTTTATTTTTCTGTTACTATGTACTACTTTTTTCAAATGGTTGCCCTCACCTCCACTTAATTATTGTTTTGCTCTCTCCTATTTTATTTCCACAGCATGTCTATCTAAAAGAGGCTATTTTCAGCAACTCAAGCCTCCCCCCAGAGACACAGAAATGCCAACCCTCAACTGCTAGGCTCCCTTCTTGCCTTTCGGCTGTGGTATCTCATATAAAGTACTTTAAGTCTATCTAAAAGAGGCTATTTCCCGCAACTCAAGCCCCCCCAGAGACACGGAAATGCCAACCCTCAACTGCTAGGCTCCATTCTTGCCTTTCGGCTGTGGTCTCTCTTATAAAGTACCTGTATATATAAACTAATGTACGTTTTATTTTTATCTCTGCCATTGCTCCCCTCGCTCTAGTGGCAATCACAGGTGTCCTAGGCCATTCTGTTTTTAATCTTTAAGCAAGTGCACCCCTAGACACATTATTTGAGTTTTGGCCTGAAACAAAAGCTCTAATACCATCAAACTGCTGTTACCTCCCTTGTCCTGCCAACAGATTTTGTTCAGAATAGTTAACTATTTGCCTACCTGTGTGATTGTTTTCACTGATAGGCTTTTGGAGGCTGGTTTTGCAATCTGGTTCTATTATACATAGATTCCTCCATTAATGTGAGCCTCACTGCCTTACTCAATCTCCCGGCATTTCTGCTGAATGGGATTTCCTTTATTAGTTACCTAGCAAACCCTTCCTTGACCAACCAGGTGACGACAAAGGTATTGCAATACCTGGCATGGGAATGGCACCATTTTTAAGTATTCCTTATCCCACCCAAGCCCCATCACCAAGTGCTTATCACGTAAGTGTTTTATGATATTTTATGTGCAATTTTCAGAATGCAGTGTCTTATGCAGAGTTAATCATATATACTATGTCAATTTGTGGTTTTAAATGTGCTAGACTACGCTAAATCGACTACAGCAAAGTATTTCACAACCTGTAAGTTGCTATGGTTTTATGTTATTGCTCCTTTGCTAGTTGAATCACTGAAGAGCTGAATTTTGTCCTACCTTAATCTTCTGAATGCACACTGTCACAATTGTTAATAATTAGGGTTCTTGCTGCTGTAAAACCACTCCACTAAATGAACAGAGGATAATTCCATATAGTGCAACAGAGTTGTTGTACCAGGCTAGACACCACTAAACTGTAACATACACCTGGTTCCTGAATGCTGCAGTATTGAACTTTGTTTTTGAGATACAGAGCCATTTCTATTGGCAGTAAAACAAACGTGCCAGTATTGTAAAGTGTAAACCCCATACTAATTGTAAGACTAATGGCGTCTGTATTTTAATGTGATAGCTCTTTATAGTTTGCTGCTAGAAAGCTTAGTTCACCAACATGTTGTCTGTTATTTAATCCAAACACTGCAATAGTTGATTGTTAACAGCTACTTAGCCAGTGTTAGCCAGGACTGAGCCATTAGCAACAGTTAGACGGAATGTCAACTAAATACAACTTAAATGCATGTCCATTTGCTGCATTTTAAAACTCTAGGTAGCTCTCTGTCATAGTGCTATGCTTACTAATGGTAGAGCCTAATTCTAATGTGAGGAACATATTGTTGAAACAGTCTATCCTTAATTAGATAACTTTTTTAGGTGATTTTACTACATTTAATTAGTGGATTTCTCCCTAGATGCATTGTTTCTGAGTTTGTATTGCAGTGTGCAACTTAAACAGCTTTCTGTTTCACTTTATTTTTCTATTGCTATGTACTACTTTTTTCAAATGGTTGCCCTCACCTCCACTTAATTATTGTTTTGCTCTCTCCTGTTTTATTTCTACAGCAAGTCTATCTAAAAGAGGCTATTTCCCGCAACTCAAGCCCCCCAAGAGACACGGAAACACCAACCCTCAACTGCTAGGCTCCCATCTTGCCTTTCAGCTGTATTCTCTCATATAAAGTACCTGTATGTCTAAACTAATGTACATTTTATTTTTATCTCTACCATAGCTCCATTCACTCTAGTGACAAGCACAGGTGTCCTAGGCTTTTCTGTTTTTACTCTTTTAGCAAGTACAACACTAGACCCATTATCTGAGTTTTGGCCTGAAACAAAAGCTCTTATACCATCAAACTGCTGTTACCTCCCTTGTTCTGCCAACAGATGTTATTCCAAATAGTTAACTATTTGCCTGCCCGTGTGATTGTTTTCACTGATAGGCTTTGGGAGGCTCTTTCAACCCGCTCCTTTCTCCCGATGGGCTCACTCCGCTCCCCTACCCAGCCCCCAATCACCACCCGCCCTACTACTCCTACACTTATAGTAACCTCATCCCACCCTCTACCTCATTTCTATCCAATCCACTTACTCCTAAAATGTAACCCCTCCACACCACACCCATCACCAATTTAGATATCTTTCTTTCACCAGTCTGTATTACCTATAACTAAACCCTCCCTCTCAATCCCATCACATTACAATTACCCCCACTCCCACACTCCTTCCAACCACCCCATTTCTCCCATACATTCGCCCTTTAACTATTAATTACTACTTTTACCTACCCATTCCCATGTCTCCCATACTCTTCCTAACCCACTTCACCCCCTAACCTTATTGATACTTTTAATACCCTTATACCATGCCACCACCTATTCTACAATCCATCTGTCCCTCACCTTCACTCCTTCTATCCACACCCTTCACTACAATACCCACTTCCACCCTCCTACATCATACTCTCACTCAATATTACTCTCCTTAATTCAAACTAACTTTCTTCACCTCTTTAAGCTACAAATCATGCCAATGATAACAAAACCACATATGTCCAAATTTCTATTACACTTCCCCTTATTACATAAAATAAATCCCAAGCCACCTGTTCTATCTCCTGTTAGCATCCTTCACTTAGCAGGCGACATTCACCCAAACCCTGGACCTAACTTACCTCAAAACATAAATCCTCTATCTATCCTCTAGCTAGCCCTCCTCCCACAAATCTCTCAAACTGTTTACCCTGAATGCCCAAAGTCTCTGCAACAAATCATCCCTGTTTCAAGCATGGTTAAACCAGAACCAACCAGACATTGTAGCCATCTCGGAAACATGGCTCAAACCCCACATCTCTGACTCTTAAATTCTACCCCATGGCTTTCAAGCCCTTAGAAATGATCAAACAAATAAAAAAGGTGCAGGAGTTGCACTAATCTACTCCAACTCACTCTGTATAATTGCCTACCCAAAGACTATCCCTCAATTTGCTAATGCTGAACTAGGAGCTTCCCCTGCTAAAAATGAATAACCATAAAAGTCTCTGCATCATCTCACTATATATATCCCACCTAGGAGCAATATCCCAATCCTAGAAGAAATCCTTCTATGGGCCTCAACCAATATAAATAATGAAACGTATATACTTGGTGATGCGTAAACATAAAATGGGCCGATATCAATAACACTACTCCTACCCAGTCTATCAACCTCTTTAACTTCAGTCAAATAATTCACTCAATAACCAGACCCAATAGAAATAAATCTCTAGGTACTACCCTTGAATGGATCCTAGTCGCCCACCCTAATAAAATTACTAACTCCAGTACCATTATCGACTCCATTAGTGACTACTTCCCTGCATTTGCCCTCCGCTCAATTCAATCCTCCCTCCACCAACATCACTACATACACACTCACAACCTAAGTATTTTGACTCTAGCACTTTCTCAAATTCTCTCAAACAAATCAACTGGAACATCCTAAACCCTCTACCTCTCAACCATGCCGTTGACCATTTCAACTCTACTTTTCTAAATACTCTAAATACCATAGCACCAATATGGACAAAATGAATAAAAACCAATACTGCCCCATGGCTAACCAAAAACACCAAACAATCAATGCTCCAACAAGATAAACACTGGAAGCAGTATCAAAAAAATAAACTCCCAAACACCCTCCTTCAATACAATCAGCTCTGTAACCTTGTGAAAAAACAAATAATTAGTGACAAAAAATCTTATTATATCAAGCTCCAGTGCAATCACGCCAAAAACCCTATACATTCCTGGAACTGTATAAATACCCTTCTCAACCCCAGCACCAAAAATAATCCCTGCCCTGACCCCAGTAAATCAGACCAAGAATTAATATCACTATTCAATTCTTTCTTCATCGACACCATCTCTGAACTCACCAAAATCTTTCCCAATAATAATCCCACCTCTAGCACTTCCACCTCTACTTCCACCTCCACACCCTCCAACCCTAACTCCCCCCTACATTCAACCTCAAACCCATATCCACCTATTATATAAAAAAAAATTCTCACTAAACTAAAACCCTGCTCTAACGCCCCTGACAACATGCCTTCAATTTTCCTCAAAGCTGCCGGTGATGGGATTGCTTTCCCTATTAACATCTTAATAAACAGATCTATACAAGAATCTTATGTCCTCAAACTCTGGCATAAAGCTTATACTCTACCTCTTCACAAAGGCAGGAAAAACAATGCCATCTCTAATTTCTGCCCTATAGCAATAATCTCCCCCATCTCCAAAATCCTAGAAAAATGCATCCATCTCCAACTCATGCCTTTCCTAACTCAAAACCAACTGCTTACCCCAACCCAACATGGTTTCTGTCCCGGGCATAGCACTATAACAGCTCTAATCTCATTCTTAGACATAGTCAATCATGCCCGGAATTCAGGGGAAATATTTTCCACTGTTCTCCTGGATCTCTCCAAAGCATTTGATACAATTTCCCATGCTCATCTACTTACTCATCTTTCTAACCTAAATCTCTCCCAAAATTCCATCTTCTGCTTCTCAAGCTACCTAACTGACAGATCCCAAGCTGTGAAATGGAAAAAAAGGCATCTCACCCTTTCTGCTTACCCCCACCGGCATTCCACAGGGATCCATCCTAGGTCCTATGTTGTTTAACATGTTCATCAACACATTTCACTCTGCCATACCCAATGCCAAAATAATCCAATATGCAGATGATTCGACTTTAGTTTGCCCTACCACTAATCTCCCTGAACTCTTAACAAAGATGCAGTCTGCCTTCTTAACCATTGAAGCATGGATGCACCAAAATCATCTCTCCCTAAATGCAAACAAATCCAAAATACTAATCTTCCTGCCATCAAAATAATTCCCTTTTGACAAAACCTCTTTCAAAGTGGTAAGCCAAAACAACTCACCTATTGAAATCATCCCCATGCTAAATTGTTAGGTGTCACCTTAGATGAGCAACTGAAATTTGACAACCATATTCTCCAAAACATAAAAAAAACATCAAAAGCTAGGGATGCTATATAGGAACAGTTGCTTCCTATCTCCCCATACTAGACATACCCTCACATCCACTTTCCTCCTGCCTTCTCTAATGTACTGCACACCTCTTCTAACCAATCTATCTGCATCCATAACTTCCCAATTTAGAAATTTGCTATAACAAAACTTCCAAATTTGCCACTAAATCTAAAAACTTCTCACACCATTGTCGTGCCCTACACTCTCTACATTGGCTAGAACTTCCAAACTATCTGATTTACCTCCAGCTCATAACAGTTCATAGATTAATCTTTAACCCATCTAAATGCCCTGCCCTTACAAACATTCTTCTCCCTTATACTCCTAACCGAACTTTTAGGTCTGCCCAAGAAAACTTAATCACAGTCTCTAAACCTAACCGTCCAGCAGGACAACTACTCCTCTCCTTCTCCTTGGCCAAAAAATGGAACTCTCTCCCTCCCTCCCTAAAATCTTTGTTGAACATAGAAAACTTCAAAACCCAACTTCACTCCTTTCTCCTTAATTATCGTAAATGTACTTGCATCCTGCCAACCTAAGTCATCCCTCATTTAAATTCTTCTACTTCTAAGCTTACTTTCTACTCTCTAATAATAACTTTCTTTAAAAATCACTAACTACTTCCTAGATTGTTACTGTTAGTTCTTATAACAAGGTCATTCAGACATAATATTGTCTAGAATCTAACAATGAAAACTGCCTTTCTCGGAACAATTTTGTAAATACTATTCTTTGATATGTTAATACTAGTAATTGTATTTCTTATCTACTGTATATATTCTGTTTATATTCTGTTTATACTTTACAGTTTTATATTTCACTGTGTTTTCTACTTTGTAATGTTTGCTATAGTTGGTGCTTTTCTCTCTGGGCCTTCACTGAAAATGGACTCACTGGGCCCAGTGGACTTCTCTGGTCATCAAACAGGAAATAAACAAATAAATAAATAAATAAATAAATAAATGTGTGCACTGGTAAGCAATGCCTACATCAAGTAAGCGTCCATTCATTTAACAGAACATTAGGACCGCTTACCATCACGCAAACCCACGCAAACATGCTAAAGGTGCTCAAAACTGCTTTAACCACTCTGTATCCAACAGTCCTTGTTCTGCCTAGCAGCAAAAAAAAAACAGCCCTTGCTGGTCTTGAACCTAGGACACTACACACTATATCCTATGCAGTTTATCAGTAAGCTACCTCAGCTACATTGTTTGAGGATGTTTTTTCAAACATACCCTTCTTTACAGACAGTTTACAATAGAGAAGAGACAAGTGTGCAGTAAGGAAGGATTGGTAGCTATAAATATATATATCTGAATAGAAACATACATAGAGAGAGAGAGAGAGAGAGAGAGAGGGAGATATGTAGGGAGAGCCATATATGTGTACAGCAATATACAGATATATTACCAATAAATACTGAGGTGTATATATATATATATATATATATATATATATATATATATATATTTATATGTTGTTGTGTCTTTCGGCTTTTCCTGGTTAGGGGTCGCCACAGCGGAAATCCGGTCCTCTAATGACTGGCAGTAGATTATTACGTGCTGAGTTGCCAGCTCTGATGCACAACCTTCAACGAAGGTATGCCCATTCACGCATGTCTTCTCCACACAGAAGACACTTTAGCTGAGAATCGAACAGGACAACGTCTTACTGTGAGGTGACAACGCTACCGCAGCACCACCACCGCACTTTCATATATATATATATATATATATATATATATATATATATATATATATACATATACATACACATATACATAGAGTATAGGGAGATGAGGTGCATGGCAAAGAGAGAGGTGGGAAAGGCTAAGGATAAGGAGTGTGAAAAGTTGTATAAAAGGTTGAACACTAAGGAGGGAGAAAAAGACCTATACAGATTGGCTAGACAGAGGGACCGAGGTAGTAAAGATGTGCAGTAGGTAAGGGTGATAAAGGATAATGAGAAAAACATACTCACAAGTGAGGAGAGTGTGCTGAGCAGATGGAAAGAGTACTTTGAGGGGTTGATGAATGAAGAGAATGAGAGGGAGAGAAGGTTGGATGATGTGTGGATAGTGAATCATGACGTGCAGTGGATTAGCAAGGTGGAAGTAAGGATAGCTATGAAGAGGATGAAGAACGGAAAGGCTGTTGGTCCAGATGACATACCTGTGGAAACATGGAGGTGTTTAGATGAAACGGCAGTGGAGTTTTTTAACTAGATTGTTTAATGAAATCTTGGAAAGTGAGAGGATGCCTGAGGAAAGGAGAAAAAGTGTTTTGGTACCGATTTTTAAGAATAAGGGTGAAGTGCAGAGCTGTAGTAACTACAGAGGGATTAAACTGATCAGTCACAGCATGAAGTTATGGGAAAGAGTAAGAAGGGAGGTGATGATTAGTGATCAGCAGTATGGTTTCATGCCAGGAAAGAGCACTACAGATGCGATGTTTGCTCTGAGAGTGTTGATGGAGAAGTATAGAGAAGGTCAGAAGGAGTTGCATTGTATCTTTGTGGATTTAGAGAAAGCATATGACAGGGTGCCTAGAGAGGAGTTGTGGCATTGTATGAGGAAGTCGGGAGTGTCAGAGAAGTATGTAAGAGTGGTACATAATATGTACGAGAGTAGTGTGACAGCGATGAGGTCTGCGGTGGAAGTGACTTATGCGTTTAAGATGGAGGTGAGATTACATCAAGGATCAGCTCTGAGCCCTTTCTTATTTGCAATGGTGATGGACAGGTTGACAGACGAGATCAGACAGGAGTCCCCGTGGACTATGATGTTTGCAGATGACATTGTGATCTGTAGTGAGAGTAGGGAACAGGTTGAGGAGACCCTGGAGAGATGGAGATATGCTCTAGAGAGAACAGGAATGAAGGTCAGTAGGACTAAGACAGAATATATGTGTGTGAATGAGAGGGAGGATAGAGGAATGGTGAGGATGCAGAGAGTAGAGGTGGGGAAGGTGGATGAGTTTAAGTACTTGGGATCAACAGTTCAGAGTAATAGTGAGTGTGGAAGAGAGGTGAAGAAGAGAGTACAGGCAGGATGGAGTGGGTGGAGAAGAGTGTCAGGAGTGATTTGTGACAGACGAATACCAGTAAGAGTGAAAGGGAAGGTCTACAAGAGGGTAGTGAGACCAGCTATGTTGTATGGGTTGGAGACAGTGGCATTGACAAAAAGGCAGGAGTCAGAGCTTGATGTGGCAGAGATGAAGATGTTAAGATTTGCACTGGGTGTGACGAGGATGGACAGGATTAGGAATAAGTATATTAGAGGGTCAGCTCAGGTTGGAAGGCTTAGAGACAAAGCCAGAGAGGCAAAATTACGTTGATTTGGACATGTGCTGAGGAGGGATGTAGAGTATATTGGGAAGAAGATGCTAAGGATGAAACTGCCAGGTAACAGGAAAAGAGGGAGGCCTAAGTTAAGGTTTATGGATGTGATGAGAGAGGGCATGCAGGTGGTTGGTGTGACAGAGCAAGATGCAGAGGACATGAAGAAATGGAAACAGGTGATCTGCTGTGGCGACCCCTAACGGGAGCAGCCAAAAGAAGACAAAGAAGATATATGTAAAACAAATATAAAAACAAAAGTGTGATGCAAGCAAACTGGTCCCCCAAGAACACAGTTGAAGTAAAATAGAACAGGAGAAGTGACCAGACCACAGCTGGTAAAATCATACACAAATTTATTCCAGTAGTAAAAAAGTAGAGCTGCTTCATCAGACAAAAACTCATTGCATTTCCTGTTATTTAAACTCATGCAATCCAATCATAGGCCAACAACAATTAAGAATTAATCACTCAATAAAGTTTTCAATCAAGTGTAAGGTAATACAGGTATATGCAATTAAAATACAAAAATATATACTACAAGAAAACTACAAAGAATTGCTACAAAAGATAAAATTCCATATGTATACATATATATATATATATATATATATATATATATATAAAAGTATATATATATATATATATATATATATATATATATATATATATATATATATATATATATATATGTATATATATATATATATATATATATATATATATATATATAGCTGAATGCATCTTTTATCTTTTAAGGGGTCTATTAGTGAACACAGATTTAACAGACAGCTTATCATTTAGACCCTTACCCATTGTTGCTCTCATGTCTATATACATACATATATAAATAAATAAACATAGATATATACATATATATATATATATATATATATATATATATATATATATGTGTGTGTGTGTGTGTGTGTGTGTGTGTATACAACCAAAGAAAACAAGTGCATGTCGCCAAAATGGTGCACGGAATAAAATGCAACGTCCCAAAAAGAAATTCCAGCACTCAGAATAATGATTCCAATATCAGATGTTGAAAAACGACCCAAAAAGCACTGATGATGCCAGGGGCAAAATCGGTCACTTATCTGTGTTTTTTCAGTTGAGCCGAATGGCTGCATGAAGGAGTAACCTGAATGTTTGTTCCACTTTACTATTAAAGTACTTTTGTATTTCTTAAGTGCTTTTTGGGTCGTTTTTCAACATCTGATATTGGAATCATCAGTCTGAGTGCTGGAATTTCTTTTTGGGACTATATATATATATACATACATATATACATACATATATTTATATATATATATATATATATATATATATATATATATATATATATGTATGTATATATATATATATATATATATATATATATGTGTGTATATATATATATATATATATATATATATATATATATATATATATATATATGTGTGTGTGTGTGTGTGTGTGTGTATATATGTATATATATATATATATATATATATATATATATATATATATATATATATATATATGTGTGTATACATGCATATATGTCCCAAAATGCGCATACAAACATATGCTGCTGATAGACCACCCACAACTGGGGCAGCATGCACAGTTGGATACAAAAGCAGCCATGACACTCACATTTGCTCCCCGCCCCCGTTGAAATAAATAAGTGAATAGTACACTGCTACAAAATCATGATAGGCTATACACAATGGCCAGACATACAACAACCTCTTAGCAAAACAAATAAAATGTCTGAACATAGCAAAGAAAAATACAACCAGCCAGTAATTCACACGTTTACTATACTCTGATGTCTTGGTCAAAGCTTTCAAGGAGTAAACATTCCCAGAAATACATGCCTTAATCACAAGAAGCAATTAAAACCTAATTACATAACTGAATACACAGCCTCCAATTACACTCATTATTTAACCCCCTATGGGATAAAGTATAAAAGTTAATATTAATACATTGAGTCTGTACATAACAATTGTCCTTTTATGAATGTTTCATCACACTAAGGAACAGATGTTTTCAGAAACAGTACCCTGAGACCCACTACTGTCCCTATGGTGTGATTTATTCAAATGTACAGCTATAGAGCTGACATATTTCTTATCAGTAATATGTCTGACATGTTCTAATAGCCTAGTTTTAAAACTTGTGTTACTGTCCCCCGCATAAAATATGTTACAAGGCCATCTAAGAGCATTCTCTATACACCAACCTCTTGAATGTACAGACTTCAGCATGTTTCCCAGCCATTCCCCTCAGCAGGAATCACAGCACTAAATACTGATAGACCAGTATACATATCCACCAACTACTGTATGACATCTGGACAAAGCCTTACATAATTGGTGGACAGAGGCCCAAATACACAGCCATACATGAAATATTGCTGTTATACACTGAGAAAGTTGCTGGTGTTACAGGGTTTGTTATAACATATCTTTTCGGATGGATATAAAGGTAGAAAAACAAATGGATGTTACCATCTACATAATGCAATCACCAGGGTATGCTACTGATTTGCCAAGGACAACACCTGTCTGGGGAACAACCCATACATAACAGGCTAACCAGTGGGTATTATGTGGATGGCCCTACAGGTGAGAGTTATGCAGAGACAAAACTTTGTCAGACTAAAACCCATGCAGAAGTAGCATGTGCAGACAAAACCTGTTAAACTAGCAGTATTCCAAACATATAACAGGAATACTCACATTCTGCTTCTATGTCCTGAACCTTCCCCACCATTTAGTTGGGTTGTCTCCACAAGTCTTGTTGTAAGAGATAGTACCCCAATACAACTCCAGGATGTCTTCTTTACAAGTAAGGGAAAGGGCCAATGCCCACATGGAGTACTTATTTATAGGAGTGTGTTCCCATGACATTGGCTATTGGAAGAACTGCACAGCTGCTCTGCATGCAATTAGCAAGTGGGGAACCCCAATAGGTGCACAGGCCATCACCTGGTCATGAGCATCACCAACAAAGGCTGTGCTGCCACCTTTTCAAATCAGCTCTATCCCTGTAGTGCATAGAGAGAGAGAGAGAGAAAAAAATAAATAAAACATAAAGTGGAAAAGAGAAGAACGAGAAAAGGTAAGTGGAACATGTAAGCAAGTAATTGAATGCAGTGTTTGGTTTGTAATAATGGGGAATATGGTTTGGAGGAATATATGTCCCAACAAGACATGTACTAATGTCCTGCTAAACAGCTGCTATGGCCATAGCATCTGGCCCTCTCTGCAGTGAGAGATATTATGGACATACCTCTCAACTGTACAGATCCTCACAGAATGTCTAATTTTACCATCGTGTATTGTTGTCTGTTCCTTCTGAGATCTGTACTTTTCTGGCAAATAGCTGAGGGTTGACTTCATCAGGTAATGACAAAGACTTAAGTTTAAGACTCCACATCCTTATGAATATTTACCATAATGCTAAATGTATAATTCTATGAACTTGCTATGTTTGTAACAGGAATATTTAAAGTCTGTCTCTATTTATCCCCCCATCATTTTAGGCTTTGTCCAGATGTGATGCTCTGAGATGTTGCAAGGTAGGATCACAGCTCAGGAGCCTAACTCACACTGGGAAAGGACAGCTCATATATGACAACCGCAGGGGTGTCTGTCAAACAGTTGTGACTGTACCAATCCTGGGCAGTTAATGGGGTATTTTCCATATCCATTTTACCTGTGATTATGAGTATGACACATGTTTGCCCTGTAAAGCTAGGAGACCTATAGAGGGCATGTGCATAGTAAAGTACTGTTGCAGACGTGTGTTGAACTGCATGTAATATATTGAATTTATAACATTCAACTGTACAGTGTTCTGCTGGACAATAAGCACATTTGTGACTGATATCTGTAGTCACATACACATATACCTGTGTTATTTCAGCCAGACCATTGGCAGGTCTGTGAGCAATGACATTGTAGCATAATACCCTAGTTATGAATGTTGGACATCTTTCAGGTTATCACAGTGATGTCAAACCCTACTATGCAATCAACGTACTAATGTATGGTGCAGCTATATTAATACAGTATCAGTACTGATGTCCACTTTGAAATCCATTTATGTGTGCCATTGTCCAGTCGTACTGCTGTAACAGGTTGAGAAGCATGCTTGAGCAGCAAGACTGTAACTACAGTGTGCCATACTAACATACAACAGAAATGTATGCCAGGTATCACCCAAGCACATGTATGCTTATGTTCAGCTGGAAGGCACAAAACTAAATCACATGGGTTTCAAGCATTCAGGTATATAGGTTGTGCATGTTGCATATGTGTGTAATATCAATGTCAGTGCATACAACAGACAGAAATGTGTACAGTTACTGGTTGTTGCAGTGCCCTGACACTGATATGGGTTATAGAATAGGCATGATATTCAGCTATTAATCAGAGAAGTGTCCACCTGTGTTATGACCCTCTGTCCATGCCTACCACTACCAGCTATATCCACACCTACATACAGTGGATCTCACAAGTGTACATACCCCTGTTAGAATGCCAGGTGTGTGTGCTGTATGACAATAAGACCACAGAAGATCATTTCATAATGTTTCTCATCTTTATGTGACCCCTAACCTGTATAATTCCATTGAAATACAGTCAAAGGTGTTTATAGGAAGGCGACCAACTATTGCCAAGTGAAAATGTGCCATGATGTTAGAGTCCAGACCAAGATGGATGAATGCTGTAAGCATCTCAAGAGGTGCATACAAAACATATCAGTTTAAGGGTGTGCACACTCATTCAACTGGCTTATTGTACTGAGTATTATTTCCATATGTTTTCACAGATCCAATTGTTATGTTTTCAATAGAATTGTACAGGCTATAGGTCACACTACAGGTGGGAATTGTTATGAAATGTGTTATTGTGGTGTCATGTTCCAATTGCACAAATACCAGGCAGTTTATCAGGGATGTGTACCATTTATATTCAGTGTAGCTATATGGACACAGCAGTACCTGACCTGTATATCCAGCCTCCACCAAAGTAGAGTAATCCACTTTCGTGGACAGCAGCAATACACCCACACAACCACATAATAGGTTGCTACATTGGCTGTACAGGGACACATAGGTGCAGGCAACAACTTGGAAGTAAGTCCACCTATATCTGAGCAAGCATGTAAGTTCACAAGTGACTTCCTGTAAGGCTGACTTTGACTATGAATCAGACATATCTACACCACCAAGGACAATTGCAACTGTGTCTCCACATATTAAATAAAATACAGTCACCGCTGGGCAATGCAATGAAGGGTTCCAATGAATCCAATCTCAAAGACGTTCCAAGTTCTATAACTGACAATAGCTGATGATCCAAAAATATGCAGGACGTGATAAAAAACAGGTTTATTTAGTATAAATAGGTGAGCGCTTTCGCAATAGCTTCTTCAGACCTTGTAACATAAAACATTGAAAGCTACTGTTTTAAATACACAATAAGGCGCCAAAATCACAGAAACTTCTTAAAGATACAAAGCTCATTAAAAACACATTAAAATTACATGATAATTATAGTGCCTACAAATAGAACTAAAATCTATGAAAAATAAAAAGTAAAATATGAAAAATAAGAGATGTATCATGTCTAGAGCATATAAGTGTCCATAATTTATACTGACAATAAAAATGTAAAATACGTATGTAATGAAAAATAGAAAAAGTCAAAGGTGTTTATTTGACTTTTTCTATTTTTCATATTTTTCATAGATTTTAGTTCTATTTGTAGGCACTATAATTATCATGTAATTTTAATGTGTTTTTAATGAGCTTTGTATCTTTAAGAAGTTTCTGTGATTTTGGCGCCTTATTGTGTATTTAAAACAGTAGCTTTCAATGTTTTATGTTACAAGGTCTGAAGAAGCTATAGCGAAAGCGCTCACCTATTTATACTAAATAAACCTGTTTTTTATCACGTCCTGCATATTTTTGGATCATCAGCTATTGTCAGTTATAGAACTTGGAACGTCTTTGAGATTGGATTCATTGGAACCCTTCGTTGCATTGCCCAGCGGTGACTGTATTTTATTTTTTATTTCTGCATCTTCATTTTTTCCGCTGAGCATTAACTCCACTGGGTTTGTTTTCTTTGAATATTACTGTGTCTCCACATATGTTGTAAGTCTCAGATGAAACAACACAATTCACCCTGTACTGGGAGTAAAGAACACCTCATACACACATGATGTGGATATAGGCAATCTGCATCACACAGGTTAGATGGGAACATCGCCACCCTGTCCACTCCAGTTGTACAGGGAGATATGTACATCAAACACACTCCTCTCCTCAGCAATGGTGAGCATGCACATATTGCCTGCTGATGGCAACAACAGTATATGTCCATGTGGCATAATAACATCAGTGTCTGCCTCCTACATGAACTCAAGGCATGTGCTCAGAGCTCCATCACACACCACAGTCAAACACAGATCTGCCACCATCCACACAACATCCACATGGAAGATGCCCACTGTCAACCCACTACACAGAAATGAATGAAGAATAGAGGATTATGCAATCATGTGTCCAACATTGGGGGAAATAAGATAGCTCAGGGACAGGCATGTAATGCAAGCTGCTATAGCCATGATACCTTGGATGGTTTCAGTGTAGAGTGTATTATGTGCAAGTAATATCCACTGTTGATGTGCATTTTGACAACTGTATGAGGTCCTGTGTCCTTTTTCCTGTTTATGTCTTCCAGGTAACATGCAGAGTGCTCACCTACCAGCATTCTTTGTTGGTGAAACAGACATCATCACCCAATATGTGATTGGACATTATGCCCTGTCATTAGACGAAGAGCAGAAGATGTGTGGGAGAGGACTGCCCTGTGGAACAATGTGGTCCACAGGGTAAATGATGCTGGCCTGCATGGCAGAACTTATAAGTATGTGCAGCATCGGGCCACCGACCTCAAATCCCATGCCCGTCAATGGGCTGCTGCTGTAGCAAGGAACCACCTAGCCACAGGTGGGGACACAGTCATCCAGCCCCCACTGACACCTACCGAGGAGCTCCTCACAACACTGGGGCCACACGCTGACCACACAAGCCATGACGCTGAGGGAAGTATTTTGAAGGTGGGGTGCACACACACACTGGATGAGGAGTGTGCAGGTAAGGGCCCAGTGGGGATTAGTACACTAATGTATCAGACATAAATGCATCTGTATTGAATCTACATGCATGTGTCAGGTCCAATTGCAGTTTTGGATGAGGTTTTCTAATGCACAGAGGTGCACATCTATGGTGAGGACAGGACATTGTGTATTATTGCAGTTAGTACTGTAGATGTGCAGACATGCTGCAGCCATCCTGCACCAAGGCCACATGTGCGTCTGCTGACAATAACTCCCTCTCACAACTACCTAGGACCCTCTGGTCTGCATATGAGACAGCAGCCTGAAGCTGGTGAGTATGACATTGTTCTGTTGTTCAAAACAAAACCAAAAGGAGAAGTGCCACACACAAGGGTATCAGACAAAGAAGTTTTAATAAAATAGTCTAAGTGCTTTCGTCAGACTGTATCTACAGACTTCCTCAGAAAGAAATAACAAACAGAACATAACTCTTTTAAATATCCCTCCAAAACATGTGACCATTAATTAATTAATTAATTAATTAGTAAATTAAAAAACATGCAACATGTTAAATACCCCCTAAGAATGTTAAAAACCTAAACAATCAAATAATATATGAACAAAGTTTAAAAACACTACCAATAGATATGGAATCATTCAACCCAGGATACACACAAGCATTAAGTTTGATTTGTCACCTTAGTTTTTATTGTTAATTAACTCATTCTAGGGACCCACCCTGGCACTTTTAAAAACAGTATCAATACCCACAAACCCAAATTCATGGTCTGGATTTTCCAGAATGTGCCTGAATAAAGCATTATTATTATTGTTTTTCCTAATATCTGATATGTGTTCGTAAATACGCTCACAAAACATTTGCTTGGTCTTTCCCACATAGAAGCAATTACACTGTTTACAAAGGGCCTAATAAACAATGCCACCTCTTCCAAAGGTACTTCTAAGGTGGATGACATCAACAGGTCTACTAAACTGGAGTGAAGGGAAGTGTAAACGGTAGTACACAGGTCAAAAATGGTATGAGCCAGACAGTACATGATTCACACACACATACTTGTCAGTATTGGGATTAGAATTCCTGCCTAACTAGGTATGTCTACTATAGAGTTACACAGTTACCACATGCGCTACAGAGCTTACTGAGCTTTTATATGGTCAAAGCTGCTGATAACTGCACAGCTGTGGTAATGTATTACAGGTGGCAGACAGTCTGCCTTCTGTTCCACCCTTACATCATGCTAGTTCTTTCTGTCTTGCACTTCAACTAGCATTATGACTTGGCACTTCACCAGGTTATTGTATCAAGAAGTGTGACACAACTGGGAACCATCAGCAGTACTCGTTCATTACAGATGTAGCACCAGTACTTACTAGTTATGTCCACCCCCTCCTGGCATGTTTGAAGGGTGGTTATCTGTGCTTTCACCTATTAACCTGGTGCACTTGTCCATTCTGGGGCATCGTTGCAACTGCTTCATGTACACAGACAACCCTCCCCCTCTAAACTCCAATCACTCAGACCTGTGAGGGTTACCCATATATCACCCAATGTGGACATATGCACTCTCCAGTAAAGACTGGACTAGCAGGTCAAGAGTATAAGATCAACACCTGCACCACACCATGTGGAACACGTAGCTCACCATGACACCCACTTTGACAGCCATGACATACAGTGAATTGCCACACACCCACCTTCCCAGAGCACTCAATGGACATTTACCCAAACAGCACAGACCAGCAAGGCAGACACCCACTCAGACATTGCGACATGGCACATGCCAAGGGACATATATATAACCTACACAATGTGCCCCCAACCTAAGCTACTAAGGCTAACCACCTTGCACAATACAGTGATCACGGGTAACTCAATACCGAGGCACACACATCTCACTCACTAAGCTGAATATGGAGAAGGTAACAGCCGAATATCTATCACATAGCAGCATCTAACTCATGACACAGCCAGTCATGTCACTCCACAACAACTATGAGTATCACTCCGTATCCATGTGGGTATGAATGACTTGGGACACACCTCCCTGGACCACACGACAGGAGATATGGTTGAACTCTCTGATTATGTGGTCCAGGCAGGTGTGACGGTAGCCCTGGGCAGTTTACCGCTGTCACCCAGAATAATGCTGTGGTACTATCAACAGATGATTTACTGCAACACTGGCTTAGATGTTATGTGTCATTCTCGGGGGATCCAGAACCTCTCTGCTTGGGATGACATGATTGAGAGAACCCAATGACTTGCCATGGATGTCCTACATCTGTCACTGCTGGGTTGCCAGGTACTGGCTAAGTGTCTTGCCACCCCTAGAGTGCCTTATTAGCCAGTGTTCCTAATGTTATTACCACCATAACAGCTTCACATGTATGCAATCTGAGGGCCATGCTGCTCAACAGTGGACACAGTTGTCAGGATGCAGTCACTCATAGCAGTCGTTGGAGTGGAGGACACATGTCTACTGTAATGGAGAGGTGGTTCACAGCAGCAGACAGCAGACCTGCAGTATCAGGCTATGATGCATTCCATAGCTGTCAGCCCCCAAACATGGACCACACCACACCTCCACAGGTAATGTTGTCTCCATATTTATGATGGATAGGAACACCTCCAGACTAGTATCCCATCATAATACATTGCAAGTACTTCCGGTACAATGCCTTGGAGTAATAGTGCAATTTAGATCACAGCCTGCTATAGGTCCACTTCTATGTCCCTAGACTGTCAATGCACATTCCTCGACACCCTGCCATCTATGATGGTCCAACTCAACACTGACATAGTACGAGTCTTTAACTATCCCTCCATCATGTGGGGAATGTAGCCAAGCACCAGTACAGTGGCCCAACACTTCTGGGATTCATCATTTCCATTGTCCTAGGCCAGCTCATACTGACCCCTGGTAGAGGATGTAACAACCTTGACCTGTGTTGAATACTTAAATATGGGACTGTTGCTCATCCACAGTTGTCAATCCATGCATGCTGAGATCCACACAGAGTGTAATCAACATGGAACTCAACATGTCAGCCACACCCCCCACAAAAATAACCACCTAGCAAAACCTATTCAAAGCTGACTTTGTAGCCATGAAAACAGGGGTAGATGTCTTCACTGCACCCATGTTCATGGGAAATAGCTGCATGACTGTGGAATCATACTCATAGGAATTGTACAAATGGCTACATGAATGCATGCTACTTTCCAGAGGCAACAGAACACAGACACTGTCCTCCAAACACTGGGAGACAATGTGATGGTCCCCTGCCATTACTAAAGTGTACATCAGATGCAGGACACTGTTGCAGGGAAAGGTGATGTCCCATGACTGGTGAACTCCCTTATTAGTCTCAAACACAACTTTGGATCCCTCATGGAATCCCCAACAAGCGTCTATGGCAGCAGAGATGCAGCAGACACTGTCGACAGTCACAACAGCCTTTGATAATTACATCAACAACCTCCACAGCATTAAACCCAAGTGCTGCGAGTTACTGCACAATGCTAATACCTATCCTGAGACAACAGATATTGGCCACAGTTTTGGCAATACATCCAGTGAAAGCTTTACCCCTCTCTCCCCCCACAAGTGAAGTGCTGTGTGAATGCGTTCTCACATGCTGTATCCCACTTCCATTCTAAGCATCTGTGTGTCACCAGGATGTGGCTCTGCAGCAAGGCCAAGGGGTATGGCAGTGTGGTAACACATCCACCATGTCAAAGGTAGGATACAGTATGTACACGGTAATCCCTGGTCTGTAACACATTGACTTCATATGCCTCACAGATTATAGGGCTGAGAGTTTTACATAGGTATATGTTGATTTATAACATCTGTTGTAGACTGGTGAATGGTACATGTTCTGGTTTGGACACACCTCCAATTGCTAATAACCACAGCCACAAGAGATATTCATCAACCAAACACACTGGGATTGCTATTCTCACACACACACACACACACACACACACACACACACACACACACACACACACACACACATTTGCCAGTACTGAGATCCATAGGTTTATTGCTTCATAGGTGTGTAGTAGGTAAATGGGCCTGAATGCTCTACAAGGCTAGCCCAGGGGAATACCCTGGCATCAGGCCATATGAAAATAGTCCCCAGAGTGGCTCAGGAGTATAGTCACTGAAGTGGTCCCTGGGGGGGGTATTCCCCATCCACTCATCCAGATTTAGATTGTGGGTGTCCAGTGATGTGCACTGCTTCCCATCTATGTGATTTATATTCCATAACATGGACAGTGTCTGGGTTGTGCACATGTCCCACATGCATGTTCTTCGAAGTGTGGAAGTGTGCTTGAGGTCTCTGGGGCATGTTGTGTGGACAGATTGGTATCTTCTGATGTAGCATTCCTGACCTTGTTTGGTGAGACCTGGCTATGTAACTGAAGTCATGATTATACGTACACTGACAGTATGATATGGGTATTCATTGGAGTAGCTGGCGTCTAACCATACAGGGGATGTGTATAAGGCATGATATTCCCTTTGTGGGGTGTGTTTGCAGACTTTACAATTGTTGCAGACGTCCAGTGGGGAATATGGGAAAAGGGCCACTGTACACTTTGATTGGGCTACTGAGGGGATGGAACAGGGTGCCATGTCCTTTTACTTGCTGGATAGCACACACTCAGTCAGGAGATGTAACACATCAATGTACTTTCTGATGTCAGTGGCACTATTGTGGTCAACAGGCATATAGTCCACTGCAACCACACTGTGGGTACTATCTGTGAGGCAATATGCAGGGGGAACTACCGATATAGTGGTTGTTGTCTAGCCAAGTGTGTTTGTGTATGATTAATGGGTGAAGAGTGGTCTCTGAGTATTAGAAGGGTTGTCTATATTGCTCACTAATCCACATTGTCATGTAGTCATTTCACATGGCACTAGACATTTAGGGCTGTGGATTGTCTACACCAACCTCTATGGTGTTTGACAACTGTTGACCTTGTAATGTGGACATTGGGACATATACTAGGTCCTCTACATAATAATTTAGCAAAACCCACACCCCAATGGATCCTGTTATTACACAGTCACAACAACCCCCACACAGGACATGGATGACACACACACACACACACACACACACACACACACACACACACACACACACACACACACACACACACACACAAACTTGCTAGTATTGGGTTTTAAACCCCATACCTAGCTATGTATTGCTACTATAGTGTTACACATTTATTACATGCGGCACAGAGCTTATAGGATGGATGTTGTCCCAAGGTACTTCTAAGGTGAGGAACATCATCAGCCCTTGTAAATACTGGCATTGGGTGATGTAGTGGGTGAGAGAATCTACAAAATATTTTTCCCTACACACACGTTTAAATGTGCCAGGAGTGAGATGCAAACCTCTATCTAGATATCTTTTCAGACCATTATGGTTACTCGTTTACCACATGCACCACTGACCTTACCTGGTTTAGGGGTGCCAACAGGTACTTCTAAGGTGAATGATA
This sequence comes from Protopterus annectens, assembly GCF_019279795.1. NCBI lineage: Eukaryota > Metazoa > Chordata > Ceratodontiformes > Protopteridae > Protopterus > Protopterus annectens. The sequence continues at coordinate 1,985,645,988 of NC_056728.1, read as the reverse complement.
TCTGCAGGACTGCTAAAGTCAGGCATTGAGATGTGTACTGGGTGTAAATGGGGCCAAAATCTTTGAGATACAGACATATATATGTACACACACAAACACTTACCAGGAATGAGATTCAAACACCTACCTATGCAGTTATTGCTACTACATTGTTCGGTATTTATCACACACACCAAGGAGCTTACATGTTAGAAAGCTGTGCAAAGTTATCTTTGAAGGTGAGTGACATCAGCAGCAATGCTAAAGGAGGGGTAAGAGAAGTGTTGTACGTGTGAATGACCACAAAATAAGGTGTCTACAAGGATACACACACTCTCACTGTTGTCAGGATCAGGATTAAAACTCCTACCTAACTAGTTTGCTACACTATAGTATTACACAGTTATCACAAGAACCACAGGGCTTATACATTGGAAAGTTGTCCAAAGGTATCTTTGAGGTGAGTGACATCAGCAGCAGTGCTGAAGGAGGGATATGGGAAGTTTAGTGAGTGTGAATGGCCTCAACCACATTCATCTAGAAACACACACACTCACACACAACTTTACATTTGACAGGGCTGAGATTACAACTGCTACATAGATACCCATTTGTACTGTAGTGTTACACAGTTATCAAAAGCACCACTGAGACTATAGGGCTGAGGGCTAACCAAATGTATTTCTACAATGAATGACATCAGCACATCATGTGATATAGGCCAATGGGTTGTGTACTAGGTGGGACAGGCATCATAATGGGATTCTTCTCTCTGTCGCTGTCTGTCTTTTTCTTCCCCACGTCTCTGTGTGTGTATGTTTGACATATTATATTATGTTGACCTTATATATGTGTGAGTATTCCTATCCAATGTGTATGCGTCAGTGGTGTACAATTTTGTGTGTGTGCACAGACAGCTGCGAATAACCAATACCTGTAGTCCACTGTGTTGTGAGACATGGGCTTAATTTCTCCAAGTGTAAGAGCATGCCCAGTATGACCTTCTATATTGAGTGTGTGCATCCATTACAGGGAGGGATGGACACCAGTTCAGGGTTTTGTATGCTACAGCTACACCTAGCAAACTGTTTCTGCAGGATATCTGTAAGTAGGTTGCCAATATGGAGACACAAGGGGCTTAACATATGGGGATACTGTTAACTATTGCTGTCTGTGTTGCTTGTGTGACATGTTTGTTTGTAGCACATAGATTTTCTGACATATGCACTATTTTACACTGTGATGTGTCATGTCATCAACTACTGACAGTTATCATTCTTTGCTCACAGTTTTTTACCGGGAAATACAAGATGAATGAAGTTGAGACCAATATTCTGAGGCATACAGACTACACATTCTGGCACACCTGCCATTGTGGAGAGGTAGCTACAACCAATAGACTGCTGGTTCTGTGTAAATGGTCCAGCACCTTGTTAGTATGCTGGCTGGAGATCTCCTCCTTGTGCTTTTCTCAACTTCAAGGAATGGCCATATCCTGCTGGGGCCATACATCTCAGCTGTACAAATACACCCAGGTTATCCAGAGGCAGGACTCATATACCTGATCAGTTTACCTTCACATTGTGATTTACAAGCGGTTTTGTGGCTATTCATTCATGGGTTTGCAGTCAGAAGTAGTATGGGCAAACATTAGAGTTTCAGACTTCACACATTCCATGACATCCATGCTTCTACACCCCCCCCCTCTGTTATTCTCTCCACCACCTAGTATTATGTAAGTAATATCTCAGCGGTATCCTTATAGTTGGGCCTTTATCTCAGTAGTATTTATGGTCTGATCCACAGTCCTTGCAGTTGTAGGATGTGGGGAGGCATGCTACTGGCATTTGTCAACATAGGCTTGCATTTGTTCTCTGTTTACTGTGTTAGGTTGTTAGTTGGGATCCCCTGACATTCTGTACATTGGCACTATGGGTGAGGCATGGGCCTTTGCCAGAGGACTGTAGGCCATTTGAGAGTGCTGCAGGCCATCTGTTACTGCATTTCTACATGGGATTGTAGGGGAGGGGGTGCACACCTACAGACTTTAACATTTGAAATGACTGTACTGGTATTTCAGTTACTCTGTTGGCTTCCATTTCATATTGTATTGTGACTTATCATGCAGACAGGAAGCATATCAGTAGAGTACACATGTTAGATCGTAATGGCATATATTTCAATTTCAGACTTCTTACACTTCAAAACTAGAATGCAACTGCCAGACCTGTTGTAGTATGTATGTGTAGGTCTGGTGGGGTGCTGTTCACTATTGCCATCCATCATTCGGGGGCCATAGCCCTGCCTTTCTTCATGGTCATCTACACCTGTCCTGCTGGGTGAGGCTGGTAGTGGGTATGTGACCCTCACTGACATCCATGTGTGTGACCTATTGACACCCACAGTTCTTTGGACCATCACATGTACTGCAGTGGGAGATGTCACCTTGTGTAGTGCAGCTTAGTATGTTGACAGCAGTATTTGTTATGAATTTCCTGCTGTCCCATATAGCTGTCTGCTGCTATCCCATTCAGCCATCAAATTCCCTTGCATGCTTGCATCCATATCATACATACAAGTATGAAAACATACTACACCATTCAGTAATTGATAGGAAGAGTGACTTACCTTGTTGCTGGGCCAGTATTGAGGACAGTGGTGGAGGGCTGACTATGTTGGATGCACATAGTACACTCCCTGTACATGGTAAGTCACAGGTAGTTTCATGTTTGGCATCCCTTTTACTGTATGTGCGAGTCAGAGAGAAGTATCAGTCCCTGGATCCTTACAGTGTCAGTGTGTGTTCTATGCTTTGCCTCTTTGCCAAGGCCTGGGCATACTGTGCTCTCCTCCTTCTGCCTACAGGGGCAGGCTCAGGATGTTCCTCCTCTGAGTCCCTCTGTGCTTGTGCTGGCCTTGGCAATGGTGGGGGGCTGTGTGGCCCTGTCCCGTGCTGTTCCTGCTGCAGCTGTTTCTGCAGTATCATATTGTGTAGCATGGCACATACTATGAACATTTGTGTGCATACAGCTGGAGAGTACTGCAAGGCGCCACCGGATATGTCAAGGCAGCGGAAGCATGACTTTAGCATCCTAAACACACACTCTACAATGATCCTGGTTTGTGCGTGTGCCTCATTATGGTGTTCTTGTTCAGGTGTGTGTGCATTTCTGATGGGTGTCATTAGCCACAGCTCCAGTGCATAGCCAGCATCCCCCACTAGATGGCCATATGGGATGTCCCCCCCTGGCAATCGTCTGATACAGCTGTGAGCAATGACAGATGTGGGAGTTGTGATAGGTTCCAGCGCTGTCAGCACACACATTCACTATAATACTCTGAGCATCACACACAACCTGGCATTTGATAGAGGGGAAGCCCTTGCGGTTTATGTATACCCTGCCCTGTTCACCGGGCAGTGCTTTGATGTGGATGTGCGTGCAGTCTATAGCACCAACTAACTCAGGGTATTCTGCTATGCGGTGGAAGAGACACATACGTCTGTTCAGTGCCTCACGGGTGGTAGGGAAATATATGTGGTCATTGGCATGTTGTGTCATGGCATCCAGGAAATGATGGAGTACCCTGAATGCTGATGCCTGTGAGACCTCCATGATATCCCCATTTGGTCTTTGCAAGGTACCTGTGGCTAGTATTGTTAAACCTAGACATACCTTGGTATCCACTGGGATGGGTTCCCCTCTATTAGTTCTATGTGTGAGGCGTGGTCGCCACAGCTCAATGATTTGCTGTATAATGTCCCTGTACACCCTATAGCACTCCACTATCTCCAGCTCATGTAGGCCCTGGTAGCTTACCCTTGGTATGTACACTCTTCTCCTCCTCCTCACTGTGGGTCAGTTGTCAGCACTCTCCTGCTCACCACCCTCAGTCTCTAGGACATATTGATGGAGTAGAGCAGCAGCAGCAGCCTCTAACATTTTTAGTTCATTTTGCCAGTTAAAAATCCCCCATCTGTGTACACTGGTGGTGTAGAGTTTGTGGGAAAAAAACAGTCTGCAGGGTGTTTGCATAGTTTATATTAGTGTGCTGGGCTGCTGCATGTGTAATTGGCTGATTCTGATACATTTCACCAACCAGCTATGCTAGTTCTCCTTGATTGCCTTCCTACTGCTGTTTCCCCTTCCCATTTCCTCCCTATTTAAACCCCAAGGCATGCCACCCATACCCAATGCTGAAATGCAAACAGTGCTGCCATTTCCTCCTTTTTTTCTTTTAATTTTTTTTTGTTTATATCCTGGTGTGTGGCGCACACACCCATTTAGGCTATGTACACAGTGCTCAGGCACATCTGAGACACCCCCTTCCTTAGCTGTACTTAGCTAAGGGCAAACACGGGTCACAGAGCTCCAATGAGCTTACAGCAAGCATGACATACCCCCTTATGAAGTCATTCAGCTCTTACACTTGCACTGTTGCATTGCTGCACCTACATGGTTAGGTACAAGCTGACAATTTGAAGAAATCTGTGATTCAGTATAACTCCCCTCATTTGCATACCCCAGTGTGTAGGTCATTAGTTACTGCACTAATACAGACTCTTTCCCCTTGACAACCAGTGCTCCCTGATATTGTTTACATTCTGCATGCCATTGACTATAATGGCCAAATGAAGATTTAACTTAAAATTAAGTTTTCCCATTTTTTTTTTTGATTTTCAGCACAATTCTGTTTGTGCGCTGCTGCCCAATGCTTAAACAGCCGAGATCTGTAAAAAAAAAAGTTTCATTTTCATAATAATTAAACACTGTTCAATGCCAATGGCCTTATATTTGGCCATTGTCATGTCTTATGTACATAATACATGCTTTTCCATGAGCCACCATGTCTCCGTTTTGTCATTTGCAGAAATGTACTCAGTTATTTTCTGAATACATTTCTGCACTGACACAGTTCTAGCGTGGAGATGCAGCAGCTTGGTGGATCACAATATCACCTCATTTGCATGGTTTTCACCAGCAAATGAGGTTATTTGCATATTTGCCAATTTTCTGTGCTAGAACAGTGTAGGACCGCCCGTGCACGTGAAAACTGCACTATTCTGAATTGCTCGGTGGCCATTTTCCATGCAGGAGCTCCTACACTGCTCCTGCATGAAAAATACGGCTTCCTGAATCCCAGGAAGAATGTTGCTATCATCACTGGGAGAGAAAAGACAGAATGTTGCTATCATCACTGGGGAGACAAAAGACAGAATGTTGCTATCATCACTGGGGAGACAACTACATTGCACATTGTAGACTGACTACAGCAGTTGAGCACCAGATCAGTGCATAACCATGTTATGCAGAATGCAGAATGCAGCAGACCATAAATATTTTTCATGCAGTATTAGGCTCAATGACTCATTAAGGTAACAGAAATGGGCTTTGAGCAGGCCAAACACTCTCTGAATGTCTATCCATATCTGGAAAACTTTTACAAAGATTCGGGCTAACTTTTTTTCCCCCTATTCTTTGACATGTCTAAAGCCTTCAATAGAGTTTCTCACCCTAATCTCATTTACGCAGTATCTCAACTTGAACTATCCCCTTCTTCATTTCAGTGATTCAGTGCCTATTAAATTCACAAGTTCAAATTTGTAAAATGGCAGAATACTCTCTCTCTCGCTACCAGCATGTCTCCACTAATGTACCTCAAGGGTCTACTTTTGGGACCATCCTCCTTAATATATTGGCACATAACCTCTATACCTGCACAGTTCCAGTCTCTCTTATGCAATATGTTGAGAAATCCACACTTCTGTGTACATCTAATAACCTTCCTCAGCTCCTCTGTATTACACAACAAGCATTTTCCACAACTGAGAATTGTGCCATAATGCGTAACTAGTACTCATCCCTAAAAAAAATAAAATTACTGCTTTTTTTCTTCAAATCACACATGCCTGACAAACTGAATTTTAAAATATTTTCTCTACACAAAACTAAAATTGAAGTAGTATCCCATGCAAAACTTCTTGAAATGATCATGAATGGCAACCTTAAATTTGACCTACATGTTCAGAATAACATAAAAAGACTGATCAAAAATCAGGAAAGATCTACAGGCATAAAAACTTCTTTAGCAACACCACCAAAACCACTTTTGACACTACCAACTATCTTCCATCTCCCTGATATGGTGCAGTCAACCTAACCAGCTTGCAGGCTACAGTTAAAAATACGGTGGAAGCATGCTATAATAAGGCTGCAAAATTAGTGATCATCAAACAATGCTACATCTAGCACTGTACTACTTTTAAGGCATTGAATTAGCTTGAACAGCCTCGCCACTTAGATTACATACAGCTTATCTTCATACACATCATTATTCACAAAGCTGACGATTGCCCTATCTTTAGTTCTATTCTCCATTCCTATTGCCTTGCTAGATCACTTTGATCTAATGAACAACATCAACAAGCATACATAAATCCCACAAATTCTCTGGACAAAGTGTCTTCACATACGTTGATGCTAAATATGGAATTCCATCCATCTACAAATTACATCTATCTCTGACCTCCAAACTTAAAGCACTTACTAAAAGACACCCAAATACGGCTTGGCTCTAATCCTGCATTACCCTAGGCTGAGCTAGTCACCCCACCTGACAACCCACCCCCACCCCTGGATACACTTCTTACTAATTCCTTCTCTCTGAAAATAGTTGATCTGTTTTTTAGATAAAGGACAAATTTAACTTTGCTTTGGCTATGTTATCTAGTCATCTCTGTTCCAAAGTGTGTACTCAGTGTGTATAATGCCATCTCTATGAACTGTAACTTGTGAATTCTTTAACTATTGACAATGTTCTTTTTTAACTTATATCTGTCCAAATATTTGCACTCTGTATATTTAAGTTTACATTGTATGAACTGTAGTTCTGATTTTTTTTTTTACTTAGTTAATAAGTTGTTCTTCTGTATTAGGTTTTGAAGTAACTTTGTTATTTAACTGTAACCATATTATATCAATGCAAAGCTTTTCTCCCTGGGACAATGATGAAAATTGGATATTATCCCAGCCAGATTTCCCGGTAAACAAATATCAAATAAACAAATGCATTTTACATTACAATAGTTTGAAGTTATCAACTATGTGACCATGAGGAATCTTGCCATGCTGGAAGGGGTGGAACAGCAAGCCTGTGTGCCAAATGTGAGAATCTTGGACACCATCAGGATGTTGGACTTACATATTCGTGATGCATCTCCATGCATCTTCCTTTTCCAGAACCACCCCCCTATACCCACCCCATGGTCCAGATCCAGCCATTATAGCAACATGGGTGGAATCTATTACAACAAGAACCACAAAGTGTGCCATTCTATAGAGTCTTCATGGTACTGAATCAGTCCTCTCCTGACACTTGTAAATAGCTATGCTCATCCACATGTGCCAAGAATACATAAAGAAAATGCCACAGTACCCTGAAGGAAACCTGAGGGATACCCATCTTGCCCCTAATTTGTCAATGAAATGTCCCCATAGCAAGTATAGTGAGGGCTGTACATATTTTGGTACCCTCAGTTATAAGAATGCCAGCATTCCCTCAGTTCTTGTTTGTGGGCCATGTAAGCATGCTGAAGCCCTTATCATATCCCTGATCACTGGAATCCCAGTCAACATTTCCTGCTTAGCAAAGTGAAGGTGAAGTATCCTTTACCTATACCTTCTTCTCCTTGTCTGGTGAACAGAACTAAACACAATGTGTTCCAGAGTGAATAAAACAAGCAATACAAAGTGGGAAACAATCAGACTTGCAGTGACACTCAGCATCTTTGCAGACCGGGAAGTGAAATGAAAACATACAGATCTGCTTTTTATAATCCATCTACATACAATGCAGATGCCCATCAAAAAGTGACTAAGAATAACAAAAGGTAGGAAAAGGCACATAATTACATAAGGAAGTCACAGATTTTTCACACATTCCTCATTTACATCTCATTGTTTCCTTATTTATGCAAGACATTCTCAGCATACCTCTTAACTTCTTTGCACTAAAAATCTGGGCAAAGCCTAAAATAATGGGGCCACAAAATAGGTACAGATTTTAAAAATTGCAGTTATATACTTAGAAGGTTACTATAATAACAGAATTTGAAATGTATAGCATTATTTGGTGACTTTAATCCTCAGCAATTTGCCAGAAAACCACAAATTGTATGGATAATAGACCAAAAATATGGGGCAAAATCTGGACATTCTGTAAAAATCTGGACAGTTGAGAGGTATGATTAAATGTCTTAGCCATGTTCTAACTGATTCTTTTGGTGCAACTTGTTTCTCTGAACATCACTTGAGCTGCTCCTGCATGCAGCCTACACAGATACCCATTGTTTTTAGTGTAATGACTATAAATACCACCTATAGTCCTTATTAATGTTTTGAATTACTCACTAACCCTTTATATTTATTTCATTATGTTTGTTTAAGTATACTGCTTTGCTGTTTCAGCCCTTCTACACCCACACAAGTGACTTGCATCCTAAACTAGCCATCTAGGTGGCCTATCTTTAATGATTGCCTAGCATATGGATTCATACAGCCAGTGCATAATGAATATACACAAATATATACGTTTAAACTTTATTTTTATGCTGACTTTTTTTCTTTCTGTCTCTGTAATTTTTATCAAAATATATATTGTGGGCATGTGTACAAGTTTTATGTTTTGTTTTACTGAATGTTTTCTTTATAGGTTCAATGGTTCATAGGTGATTACTAGGCTAATGACCCTAGGGGCTGCTTTAAGCCTAACCAAGCATTCTAAATGCATCTGACACTTTTGATGCCCTGCAGTTATTTTAAGGACTATGTGTAGGCTTAGGCGTAGGTAATCAAGCATGTACTGTCTGACTCTGGCAGAGACGTAGGTGCCAGACCAGGGATGCATTTTTGATTCTTTAGCCAGTGGACCAAGTTATGCTTGAATTGGGTTAGGGTTTAGTTCTGTCTTGTATGTGAAACTATGTTTGTTTTATTGAATGATTTCTGTACCTCTGTCAATGAAGTTTAAAATCTCATGTTGTGTGTCGTGACACTTTGAAAAATAAACATCAAATCTGAGAAATGACAGCAAATTTGTCTAATTTTTATACCTGCAGTGGAGGACTGTGCACCTTATATCCTTACTTTGTAGACACACACACACACACACACACACACACACACACACACACACACACACACACACACACACACATACACACACACACACACACACACACACACACACACACACACACACTCGGATACACATGCACATACACACACGCACACACATACTCACACATACACATATGAACATGCACACACACACACACACACACACACATACACACACACACACACACACACACACACACACACACACACACACACGCACACACACACACACACACGTGTCTATGTGTATATGTGTGTGCATATCGACAGATAGATATAATTATACTGTATGTATAAATATGCATATACATGCAAACACACACAAAAAACATAGAATATGGGAAATACTCTGAGACACTACAATCTTGCACTTAAAATATAGTTGTTAACAGTCAGGCATTCAGCTTAACTGTTCTAGGGATTGCAATTATCATTTCTGTATTTGTAAAAGGCATACATTTTATCCCTTAGTTTGTAAAATTTGCAGAATTAGTTTTCCATTATTGTAGCATTCCTTTATATTTTGTGCTATGATTTTATCAAGTAAAGTTGGACGGAATAGTTTATATCAAGGCATTTACATTACTCTGATTTTCAGTGACTAGTATATCAGCATTTGTTTATTTAAGGTGGGCATTGTTAAGGCACTAGATGATTTGATCACTTTAACCAATGTTGATGTGATACCCCAGCTCCATGTAAAAATGGGAAACAGGATTGATGACAATAGTGATGAATGCTGTTGTGTGATTCCTATTAGTTTCTACAGAGATTTAATATTCCACCATAAGGGAAGTGTACAATCAGATCTGAGAGCTCTGGTGCATATTACAGTGTCCATTTTCATATTGATTTTACAACTTTACCAGAAATGAAGGTAATTGAAGTTGCTTAATCCTAGTATCTGAAAAGGAAATTGAAATGTCTTTCAAGTTCCTGAGAGGAAAATCATTTATACTTCTAGGTATTATTTTTCTGGCATGCTTGAGGCAATCCATAACCAGCTGGGATAGAGAATTACCTTGCAAAAGAATGTCAAGACCCATGTTTCATGCCAAAGAGATGTTGAAAATATAATATTTTCATTTTTCGTATTATTTGAAATTTGCATTGTGATTACGCTTCATCATCATATTTTCACACAGGTCTGCTAGCAAGCATTGCAAGGGATTAAAGTTATGAGAAGGGCAACTGGAGTTCATATGTCTTTAATAAAATGTGTCAGATATCATGCTTAATTTTATTCTTTTACTCTGTTTTATGATGAGAGTGATCACATTTCATAATCCCTGGTTTATATTGTTTACAAAGATTTTTGTTCATGATACCGTGCTGTGATGGACAGTAGTGTTGCACCATAGTGAACAGTTTCATAAATGTATTTTGTGCACTATAATTAGTATGTCACTCATTATGATCATGGTTCACAGATATGGATCACTGCAGTCTTTCCCTGTACCACAGAACATGTAGCACACTGGAACATATTAGGCACTCTGGTGCCACAGTTTATATCACTGCATGACACAGGAGCACAACAGAGCAGGGAACAGCTGCTGGAAAAGGTATGTCCATACACAATACACTGACTATTCCCTGTTCTGCTGTATTCCCTGTCATCCTAAATGGTGAAGCATAAACATTTTTTTGTTAATAGTATGGTATGACAGAGGAGCAGAGAATATTAACATATAATGAGGGAATCTGTTGCTGTGGAAGGTCCCACTGGTGGTAGATCAGTAGTAGCATTACGTGGTGACAGGGTGTGGACTATTATAGTCTAGTTACAGATCTATCTGCACCTGCAGGGAGAACTCTGTCACTGATAGCTTTTCTAACAATACAAAAGACTTTTTTTAAACGAATGTGCCATTGTTGCTGCTTATTTCTGTATGCTGAGAACACATCTAACATGTGCTCCCGCAGAAAGAGCAAAAATGCACAGCACTCAAACTCAGAAGTGGTTTTGAGAAATAAAGACCTAAAATATGGCTATGCTGCCATTCAGTATTTTCTATAAAGAAAAGATAGAATACATCTAGCATTATGCAAACAAGAAAAATACAGCACAGAGAATTCTCTAACACAATTAACAAAAATGTGTCATAAATATGCAACACATTCTATTTACTTGCATGTTACTGGAGCTCAAAAGTGATTATAACATAGAAATATACATAAGGAAACCATTAAAGCAGACATGGTCACAGATGTATTGTACATGCAACAATGTCAACATGGGCAGCTTTGGAATGTAGTTTGCAAGTAGACTAAACAGTGTCAAATCAGCAAAGTAAAATGCACTAGTATCATATGTAATACTTAAAACTGCCACAAAACAACAACAATAACTGCAAATCTTTCCTTTAACTATATCAGGAAGTTAAGAGCTAACTTCCAATAGTGTTTGGAGCTTTTCCACAATAATACTGCAATATCTGAGCCAAAGGAAATAGCTAACATCCTAGCTAACACATTTAGTGCAAATGTTACTCTACCTATAGTTTGATAGATTGATATCCTAATCTATCCTTCACTTCAGAGTAGCACCCTTGTTACTTTCAAAGTAAAATAAATTGGAAGGCAGCCTCAAATTCTCTCCTAGTCTATCTTATCTTGCCCTCCTTGAGGCAAGAGGAAAATGTTGAACAGATTTTTTTGGCTAGGCTTGAAATGGTCTGCAGATTGATTGCCTAGTACTTATGCTTGAGCCAATGAACCTAAAGCATGAAAAACAATACAAATGACAATATAGCAGATGTATAGCTAGAAGTAGATGCCATGTACATTAGTACATGGAACATAAACAAATTTGATTAACCATAAGAGCTAAATAGTAAGTCTCACATCTGGTTTATGTTTTGGTTTTAAATACATAAGGTCTGTAACTCCCAGCAACGTATTCATAACACACCTGAGTTCTCTCCTTCTCTTCATTTACCCCCTTAACTTCAGAATGGCTTTACAATAGTAAACTCAGTACAACCCTCTCTTACTCCAAATATTCAATGTGAAATGCAAATTAATGTCTGTTTTTTTGTTTGTTTTTATTTTTTTATTTATTTTACTTATCAGAGGGGGCAGCCGCAGTGGTACAGTGGTTAGAGTTGCTGCCTCACAGCAAGAGGTTATCTAGTTCGATCCTTAGCTGGGTTGCCTTCTGTGCAGAGTCTGCATGTCCTCCCTGTGGTCATGTGGGTTTCCTCCAGGTGCTCTGGTTTCCTCCCACTTCTCAAAGACATGCTGTAGGTGGATTGGGCACTGTAAATTGGCCCTAGGCGTGAGTGTGTGCACGTGTGTGCCTTCTGTGGAAGGTTGGGCACTGGGCTGGCAACTCGACACTGTAAAAACTCCAATGCCAATCATGAGCTGACAGGTGATCTGCTGTGGTGACCCCCTAACCGGGAAAAGAAGAAGAAGATGATTTTACTTATCAGAGGATTCCAAGTGAACCATACAAGACTCCTATTTCAGTTGAGTTCCAGGGAGAAATGTTACTCTGCACTCAAATATATGCTCGGTTATATAAACAAGTACAAACCAAACATAATGGGTTGTAATAATCAGAAATGCAGTCAAGCATATATAGGGACATAGCTCCTATACAGTCAAATAAACATTCAGTCGTATAAACAAACATGAAGTAGGCATAGTGGAGTGTAGTAATCAGAATAAATAGCCAGGTGTGTGCAGGTACATTGCATAATTCTAGGTAGAGAAATACTATATTTCAAAACCAGATGGTAACTTAGCAAAAATATAGTATATCTTAGTAGATGATGCATATTGAGGAATATGTGTGTGGTGTATGTTAGATTTAATAAGTATATATTGAGAGCAGGGTTGGAACGAAAAAGTAGAGCTAGGAGGTGTGTAATAGATTTAGATATGTTAGCAGAGATGATGATCATGGATTGTGTGTGTGTGCGCGCGCGCGCGTGTGTGTGTGTGTGTGTGTGTGTGTGTGTGTGTGTGTGTGTGTGTGTGTGTGTGTGTGTGTGTGTGTGTGTGTGTGTCTGTGTGAGTTTGTACATCATAATGACATGTAGTAATCTCATACACGTGCCATAAGACATAATAATATATTTAGTCCAAGCAACAGCACTGGGGTCCACCAGCAGTGTAGAAACCATTATGCAATGCTGTTCTTGAAGATGAGTCTACAGGCACTGCTTACTTTTTTTGATACTGGCCAATAACACATCCAGGGCACGGACTGTCACTCTTTACAATTAGATGCCCTTTTCTCAGCCCCATTTCTCAAGCTGATCTGTGGAGCTGTGAAAAATTTCCTCACAGTTAGCACATCTGGATTTTTGCACCATCCACTGTGTGGTGATATTAGTGTGAGTCTCATTAGCATCCCTTCTAACTGAACAGCTTAAACATGTGTGCTTCAGCACTTTTCCCCATGCTCTGATTATCAGTCAGCCATATATATTGTCATGCTGTTGTCAGATCAAGCAGATTCATGGAGGAACACCAAATTACTGGAAGCAGAGAGAGATGTGTGTTTTACCAATGGAGAGTATGTAAGGTAAAACAATGCTGGCTGGAGGTTAGAACAGCATGACAATTAAGATTCACCAGTGACATTTGAAAAGGTATCTGTACATCACTGCTTCATGTTTTACTGCTGACGGATGCCTGGAACTGGCGATTTAGCAGGCCTTGATGGGTGCAGTAACATTACTTTATCGCTTAATTTTGGGGGGGTACCATAGAGGTGTCATATTCTGTAGTATTATACAGTGACTTGGAGGTGAAGTATTTTCTATCAACGCATCGTTAAACTGAACAAATCAGTTTCAAAGGATTGTAGGGTATGCTTGTAGTTTGTATTATTGTAGTCATACATATATTTTATACTGTAAATTAATATATCCTTAATTTGTAGTCATACATATATTTTATACTGTAAATCATATCCTTAGTATGTTGTCAGTCTACTGCGGTATGCAATATGTTGGCTCCTTTGCTAACAAAAGTACAGTGTGCTGATGGGAAGACAACATTGCCTTTAGGCAAAACTAGAAATTAATCCTGCAGTTTGAAGTTTTAATTTAGGACAGTGGGGAAAAACAGGATTTTATCTAATGCATATTTTATTACAGCTATTCAGAAAGCAAAAATCGCAATTCCTTTTTCCTTAGTTGATTTTCTGCACTGTTTGGAAACTTATTTTCAGGTGTTGTTGAGTAACTATTTTATTTTGTTTTAGCTATTCTGATTCATTATGCAGCATTATGTTAATTGGTTGGGGGTGGAGCTATCTTCATTATGGAAACAGCTTTATTCTTTGTCTCAGAGCTCTAGTTGGTGGCATTCTAATTTTTAAAAATTGTTACCACTTTCTCTGTGTGATATCACTGGCTTTTTGTTAGCTAAATACACATGGAAAACATCAGAGAAAAGTCTTCCTTGGAATCCCATTTGAATAATACCACCAATGGTTCAACTTAAGACAGAGCTACATTCAGAAAACCACATGCTCACTCATTGTGATGTACAGCTGGCATTAGCCCTGTAAGGGGATATTACTGCCATAGCTGGTTTTATTACCCAAGTGATACCAGTTTCTACTAAACTAAAACTGCTAGCATTTAATAACCATGCAGAATTTCAGCAGCTTGGGACAGCCACTGATGCTCTAGAGGTGGTAGTTGTATCAGAATACAAAAATACAAGAAATCCATTCTAAGCTGTGTGCTCATCACACCTCAAGCAACACCCTTTTACAAAAGATTGATTGTATTGAAAACCATAAAAAGAGTAAGAATCTGTGCTTGTGAAGCTTTAAGAAAAGCTCTGAGAGGGAAACATTACTAAAGTTTTTGAAAAATGTGCTAGTGAGAACTCTGTGTTTACTCCCTTGTATTTTTATAGAAAGAACACAAGCCCATAGACCCCCCTCATTTTACAGGGCAGCCTCCCATGCTGGTGATTTTTAAATTCCCTAACTATGTGAACAAACAGGAGGTACTAAACAGAGCTAAGCAGGGTATGGAATTTCTCCTGGAGGGACAAAAACTCTGTATGGTGTCTGTTTCACAATTATTCAATGGATGTAATGGTGAGGAAATTTGGTGCAAGCATATGCTTTTTATATAATAACAATAAACTACCCTACTCTGTTTAAACATGTTGCTACTCTTTAGATTAAACTGCAATTTGAGAATGTTTGGTTTGATATACTTGAAATAGTCCCGAGCTTCATACAGGACATTAGTGTTAAGTTACCCCTGATCTGTCTCTATGACCTTAAATGCTAAATCATTGCATTCTGCAACAAAATTACAAGACAGACCTAAAATCAACTGGCCCTAATAGACATAAAATCAAGTGGCCCTAAGCAAATATGCCATATTGTCTTCATCAAGTGATTAACCAGGAACCAAACAAAACCGATTGCTGCGCAGCAGATATCATCCTCATTGTCTACCAGTATCACTGAGGAGTCCAAAGAGAAAGCGAGGCAGCCAGATGCTATTCACTGTGAGCATGGAAAATAGGTTTTCCATCTTTGATGCTCAAATGTTGAAGGCCATGGACAATAAGCATGTTGAACGAGATACAGCATAAAGTTCTCCAACCTATACACCAATCATAAAATAACTCCCAAAAGAAAGAGGTCAATCAGTTTTTATCAGTTGTGGGCATGGAAAAACATGGATTCTAAAGGATGAAACAAAGGAAGTCAAAAATTTGGTAGGGAAACCATGAGCAAAGATACTCAGTTCTTGAATACTAGATCATTCATCTTACTCTGTACATCAATTAGTGTATGACGTAGGTATACTAATGACTAACTACAATACATAATAATGCCAGACAGCTTGCCATTTAAATACTGGATTTCCTGTTAAAAGTGAGTAGTTTACAACCTGAATCTATGCTATCCGTATTGTCTTTTTTAAGAAAGCGAGACCAATGTCACATTTAAATTTTTGCTGCAGCAGTCCATCACAGGTTATATCTTTAAAAGCTATTACCATTCAGATGAGAGGCCTAAGTGCTACACTAGCGGTGAATGTTTTACACTAGTTTATTAATTAATAAAGTGAAATCTGATGTTTTGTACATTGAAGAGCTTCATATTGCTAAGAGACATAGCAGTGGTTTAAATTCATTAGTGAGGCAACAGGTAGTATCCAGCCTTGCATGCTCTTCTAAATGTGGAGAGATGATGCATTCAAAAAAAACTAGGGTGGTAAATTAAAGAAACAGCAAAAGCTAGTGAAGGGAGATGGATGATAGTAAAGAGAAATACAGGAACGGGTGCATTGATTTTATATACATTTTATAGTCCTGATATTGACAGCACAGGACTTTTACTACAGTATCTGATAAGATTGGGAACCTGAACTCAAAGATTGAAAGACATAAAAAAGCACAAAGAATAATTAATAAGAAAGATGAAACTGCAGACTATGTGACAAAGGTATATAACTAGGAGGTGGGAATACTGACTACATATTCATATTGCCCAGAAGAGATACAAAACATAGACCTCACAATTACTGTACCACTGCTAAATGAATACCTAAAGAAGAAGTGCTAGATTTGATGACCTGTGCTATAACAGGAAGTCATACTCAATTTTTTTTCTTTAGGTAACCTAGAAGCAACTTAGGCTAAATCTTGAAAGGTCAGACTAGTACTGCTTCTAGACTCAAACTCTGTTGAATACATTAGAGTAGTACTGGGTGAGGATATTTTGAGAACTCCAGTAAACAGTATGCTATATACATCTGGTGGTAGCTTTTTAAATTGGAGTTTGGAGCTATATGGTTCTTGGCTAAAGCACATGACAGAGCGACAGAGCCACTGCTGATAAAAAGATAAAATGGACAGAGAAACCAGTGCAAGCACACTGCGTATCATGTAGGAAGGATATATTCAAAAATAAACAGTTATTGCTGGTTGGGGTATAACAAATAAAATAAACTGAATGGTTAGTGAAGAACAAAGAAGAGCCATATCTTTGGAGAGCCCCACTGTTAAGCCTGGGCTTTGGGCAGCAACCTGATAGATAATTATTGTTTAGGATAAAACAGAGCAAGCTAGGTCAAGCATGCATGTAATCAAAATGAAGAAAAAAATAAGAATTGACCAGGAGGGAAATTCAAAGAATTTGCAAATTTCTATCAAAAAATGTACCCAGTCAATACTGAACAGTAAAATAGGCTAGAAAGAATTATTGAGCTGCTTTTTTCACCTGAAGTAAATGTATTTATTTATTTATTTAGTTAGTTGACTTTTGTTGACTGGACTGCAACCCTTTAAATAAACCAATCACTATAGAAGTATTAAAAGCTCTCAATGGTACTCCCTAGTCTGCCTGGAAGGCCCCACGGCCTGAAGTTGTAATGGTTAATATTTACATATTATCTGAGTACAAACATTAATAATATTTATTCACAAGCCATTATATACATAGTATTAAAGGACAAACATTTGAGCACTCTAAGGTTGTGATTTAATAAAATGTTTCAATGGAATACCATTCTTCTCTTTCTCTGTAAGAAGAGAGCATCACTGTCCTCCACAAATCAGGTGGGAACCGCCACGTAATATCTCTCATATGCACAGATGTAAAGCTCTATGCCAAGATCCTAGCCATGAAAGATCAGCCTCCCTGTCTAATCTGAACCATGCTGTGCAAGCAGGGTTTGTGAAGAAAAGAGCTAGAATGGACCATATCAGGGCATTGCTCATCCTGCTTGAGAGGTGCAACCAAAATGTAACCATTGTCCTTGCTATTTTATTTAACTTTAGAAAAGCTTTTAAATCGGTGTATTTCATATACATATTGGCAGTCATGAGTCTGATGTATTTTCTACCAGAACACATTTTAACAGCCTAAGCCTTATATTTCATCCCATATGCAAGGGTTCTGGCTGGCACCCATCAATAGTCATAGCCAGCCTTAGGCATAGGCCAACTAGGCGGCCGCCTAGGGTGCCGGTCTAGCAGGGGCACTTTTCTAGTATTTATTTGATGTAGTTAGACCAGGATGGAGGCACCAGGTAGTGTGGTGAGGGGCACTGTGCAGCCCTTTTGCCTAGGACACCAGTTGATCTAAAGCCGCGTCTGTCTATAGTATCATTCAAATTGCTTAGAAGTACAAGACAGGGGTGCCACCTGTCCCTTTTACTGTTTCTTATAGCCATATACCCCACCATCTGTGTGATTCCAATTTCCCACACTAAGTGATGAAAAATGTTTTAGGAACAGCTGAGGATTTCAGTGTTTGCAGATGACTGGTTTTGACAGAGAATCTATAGGAAGTTCTTTGACCCACTACTTGAATACTAGACAATTTTCATAGTTTCAGGGCTGAAAGTCAGGAACTCAAAAATAAATCCACCCTGCTAATCCAACAGCAATTAAGCAGGCAGCTCAGATGATGTCATAACTTTCCAACTAGAGCTTTAATTCTCTAAAATATTCAGGGTTGAGTTTATTGTTGTTCAATAATTTTGCTAAATCTGACTCTTCGAGTTCTTAAGGACTTTAGGCAGACCTGTCTATAAGAACTGCTTCTTTAAGTTACTGCAAATTCACATTCCTTAACTTAGTAATGCTGCCCATCCACCATAGTCTCTGCCCCCCCCCCACACCTCTCTGACATTCAGTTTTTCCCAGCATCAGTGTTTTCTCTAATTAATCCTATCTTTGTATCATGTGGCCAAAGTATCTGAATTTTAGTTTTACTATTAGGCCTTCTGGTGAACATTCTGACTTTATCTCCTTAAATATTGATTGATTTGATCTTTGGCTGCTCCATGAAATTCTCAGAAGTTTTTTTTTTCCAAAACCAAAGCTCAAAAACATTAGTTTTCTAATGCACTTGCTCATAAGGAAACTCTCAAAGCCATATGATTATATGGACTTTTTGTTGAAAATATGATTGTTTAAGCATATTAAAATCCTGTCCACATTTCTATAGCTTTCCTTTCAAAAAGCAAGTATGTTTTAATTTCATGGCAGTGTTCATAATCTGTAGAGATCTTTGGGCCCAGAAAAATAAAATCTGTCTCTGCATCCATGTCTACTCCATCTATTTGCAAAGAATTGATAGATGGCATCATTTTATTTTATTTATGCGGCATAACAAACCCACTTTTGGACTTTGGTTACTTCACCTTCATCAACAACTTTCCTCACTTTTAGCCATTAGAATGGTATCACCTATACATCCGAGGTTGTTAATCTTTCTACCAGCAATTTGTCTAATCCAGCATTTCATACAATATAACCAGTCCTATAAACTGAGTAAACACAATGGCAATATTGAGCCTTGTCATACTCCTGTCCCAGTTTTGAACTAGTAAGCTATTCCATATTTGGTACTAACAGTTGTTTCTTGTTGTGCATAAAGGCTCTTTTATGTCCCTCAGGAGGCAAAGCAGGTGAACAGGTATTCTCAGTTTTCTAACAATGAGACACAGATTGTTATGGCTCACACAGTCAGAGGGTTTACAGTAATCAGTAAAGCAGAAGTAAGTATTTTTCTAGAACTCCCTTGCTATCTCCATTATGTTGACCCTTTCCTCTCAGGTGCCTATGCCGCTTCTAAAAACAACTTGTATCTGGCCGTTTTCAGTCTCTATATTGCTGGAGTCTAGATTACAGGATCTTGAACATTACCTTGTTAGAATGTAAACCAAATGCAATTGTTTGATCATTTGAACACTCATTAGCATTGCCCTTTTGTAGGACTAGAATATAAATTAACCTTTTCCAATCTAATGGCCACTGTCATGTTTTCCAGATTTGCTGGTACATTCCAAGCAACACTGCAACAGCTTAATTCTGCAGTATTCTAAGCAGCTTAATTAGAATTCTATTATTTCTTGTGATCTTGTTATTAGGGGGTTGGGAGGGTGGCTTAATGGTTAAGTTGTTTGCTTTACAAACACAAGGTGCAGGATTTGAGTGTCACAAGGGATAATTGGCTAGGCTTAAAATAGCTCGCAAGGGCAGTTAGCTTAGTACTCATCTATGAACAAAGCTTTCTAGGGTCCACTTGACTTCATTGTCGAGGCTGTATGGCTTTAGATCAGAGACCATGTCACTGTACCCTTCAATGACATTAGGGTCGTCCATATGTAACTGTATTCAGCAGTATTCTTGAACAGATGTCTTGTCTTTCTAATTCTATTGTCCCCTTCCAGTTCTTTACACTCCTCGTTTGGATATCTCTCCTTATTTCTTCTTGCTCTTCTCTGTGACCTTGCATGCAGTTTAATATATTTTCGTATCTTTGTTGAATTTTCATCTGCTCCCTTCCCTGGCCACTTCTAGATCCTCAACACAGTTGTTTTTCCTTCTTATCCATCTTACTATTTGGAATAT
Organism: Protopterus annectens; assembly: GCF_019279795.1. NCBI lineage: Eukaryota > Metazoa > Chordata > Ceratodontiformes > Protopteridae > Protopterus > Protopterus annectens. Next base: position 1,985,625,472 of record NC_056728.1, on the reverse strand, counting down.
TTTTAATGCCATCTCCTGGAGAGTCTCAAAAATTACTAGTTGTAATCCCTTAAATATATTCTTCACCTCATCTACATGATAAGGTAGACCATTATTAAGATCACATTTCACTGGACTAGATGCCATACTTGTTTTCTTTGATTCACTTCTAAACTTTGCAATAAGATGGTCTGAGCCATAGTCCACTCCATATCTTTTTTTTGCTGCCTATATAGAAATTTTCCATATTTGATTGCAAAGTATACAGTTACTCTGATTTTTATATTAACCATCTGGGGATAGCAATGTGTAAAGCCATATCTTAAGTTGCTGAAAAGGCGTGTTTAGTGTTTACTCTGCTAGTCTATGTTCTACTTCATTTCATAGTCCAAGGCTAAGTCTGCCCATTATTCCAGTTGTACTTTGACTACCAACTTAACATTCCAATCATCTACGATGAATATAATCTCATTATTATGTTATTTTCAAACATTGCTATATATATATATATATATATATATATATATATATATATATATATATATATATATATATATATTCATAAAACTGATCAACTTCATTCTCTTCAGCATTTGTAGCTGGACATTCTATCCTTTTTTGGATTGCAACCAAATATTTATTTTAATGCACTCATATTAATTATGACAGTTCTTCAAGAGTCCTAACCACAGTAGAATATCTGATGAGTATTTCATATAAATTTTCCCCATTCTTGTCCATTTTAATTCACTTATTCCTAAAATGATAATTTATTCTTGTCATCTCATCCTTAACCACTTTAAGTTCATAGTTCTTACATTCATAGGATCATAGTAGATTACTAGGCTATCGACCCGGAGGTCATTAAGCCTAGCTGTTTCAACCCAATGCAATATCATAGAGGTAATAGTCAATACCCAAGACTCCATTTAGTGAGGACTGCCCATGTCCAGGAGGGTTGTGGGTGTTATCCCTTGTAAGAATTTACGGTACCCCATCCACTCATCCAGGTTTCTCTTGAACAGTGTCATAGAGGTGTTCTGTTTTACATGAATTGGTAGCCTGTTCCAAAGACATGGCAGTCACTGGGAGATAAATCTGTTCCTCCAGCATGTCCTATTTAAGTCTCAGGACATATTTAAGTCCATGGAATGAGTGGCCCTAGACCTATTTGATTTACAGATATGCAATGAGTTCATTAGGTTTGGGTCTTGGGTTGCTCTGTAGACCAGGCATAAGTCTACCCTAAGAAGTCTATATAATATGGAGTATAGTGACAGGGATTTTAGTTTGTCCATGTAAGGCACATGCTGGAGGCCCTTAATCTTCTTTGTTAGAAACCTCTGAGGTCTCTCTAATTGTTGTTGGCGCTTAGTACGGTATACTGAATGGGGCGTTATACTCAATTAAGGGCCGGATAATTGCAGAGTATGGGGGCTTATAACTTCTTTTACTCTCAAGGCGATGCCTTTACTATTCAAGTGAGCTACATGGAAAGCTTTCCTTACAATAATAGACATGTTGTGGTCGAAGTTAAGATCGCAGTCAACCTATGATCCCAGGTCCCTTACCACTTCATGAGTACTTAGGGTATTGTTATTGATTTGCTAGTGTGAAGGGACATTGTTTGTGCTGAAAGGAATTATGATGCATTTCTTTGCATTAAGTTTGAGACCGTGACTAATGCACTAGTCATTGGTCTGTTTGAGACCATTCTGGGGTATACTGACATCATTTGGGGAGTCAATGACTGCACCTAGTTTGCAGTCATCTGCAAACCTGGTCAGCCACAACCCTTTAGTTTTGACCTGAACATCTGAGAAGTATATACCAAACAGTAGGTGGCCCAGCACTGCCCCCTGTGGCACCCCACTGGTAACAGGTCTGCTGGTTGATGTGGAGTCACCCACTTTGATCGTGTGTGTCCGGTTTGTGAGCCAGTTGGCAACCCATCTTACAACAAAGGGGTTTACATTCAGTTTGCTAAGTTTATCATTAATTCCTGAATATGGGATTGTGTCGAAAACCTTTGCCAAGTTGAGGTATGCTGTGTGCACAGATTTGCCCTCATCAATGGCCTTGGTCACACTTTCAAAGAAATCCACCAGATGTAACAGGCAGGATCTGCCCTTCATGAAGCTGAATTGGGTAGGATCCAGGGTTTGGAGGTCACCTATGTCTTTATTTATGAGGTCCATAATGATATGTTCCATGGCCTTACAGATGAGACTGGTCAGGCTCATAGGTCTGTAATTACCCGGGTCTGTTGCTAGGCCACCTTTGTGGAGGGGAATAACTACAGCTGTTCTCCATTCTGCAGGAACAAAGCCAGTAGTTAGGCAATGAATGAAAAGAGTTCTTAGTGGTGATACTAGTTCATGTTTTAGCCTGTTTGGAAGACAGCCTGGGATGTCATATGGTCCCACAAAGGCCATGTTCTTTACCTTGGACAGGGCTTTGATGACCTGCTCTTCAGATATGTAAGGGGGGGGGGGTTTGGGGAGAGGGTTTGTTGTAAGTTAGAAGGGAATAAGGAAATGAAATTTTTGCAAAACCTATCCGCTAGCAGGTTCAGTATTTCTGTTGGGTCAGTGTGGGTGATACCGTTGGCCACCAGTATTGCACATGCTTGAGTGCTACCCTTTAGGTTATGTACATAGCTGTAAAAGGCCTTATGGTTATCTTTGGCAGTACTTGCTATGTTTCTCTCAAAGCAGCTCTTGGAGGACTTGAAAAGTTGTCTTATTTACCTGTTAAGGTTGAGGAGGGTGATTTTCCATTGTTGGGTCCTTGTTATTGTTTTCTTGGACAGCAACATTTTGCATTTATTGTAGAGTTTGTTGATGCTGGAAGTCCACCATGGCAGTTTGATTTTACTTGGTGATTTGGCTTTGATTCTGTTTAGTACAGCTGAGTTTATACACTTATGCAAGTGATTGTACAGGGCTTTAGTTTAAGCTTTGGTGTAGTTACCACTTTCAGCTTAGGGTGGGGTTTGGAATGCATTTATACCTTCATCTAGGAGGGTATAGTTTGTTTTGTTGAAGTTTTTTAGTCTGGCCTCACCTTTGTGAGTTCTGGTGGCAGTGGCAGTTTGAAGGTGACTGATATGTGTTCAGTTTTAACTAATGAGGGTCCAACAGTTGCAGCAGTATACCTGTTTGACATGCTGTTGAGGATCATATCTAAAATGTTTGTTTCTCTTCTTGAGATGTGGACAGTTTGCTCCAGGACATTTGAATTCACAAAGTCAAGGAACTTTTGTGCTAGCGAGTTTGGGCTAGAGTAGGTTTCCTAGTTGATGGTGGGATAATTGAAATCCCCCATAACCAATGTGTTCAGTAAAATTTGGATTGTCTTCAGTTTGGTTAAGTAGGCTTCATGAGTGTCATGGCCCATGGAGGGGGATCTATAACTGGCTATGACTTGAATGAGAGTCTTACCCACCATAACTTAGATCTGGAGTAACTCCATGGAGTTATCCAGTCTAACTGGACGCAAGGTGAATTTATCTCTAATATAGATTGAAATACCACTTCCTTTGGTTTTCACATGTTCATTTTGCAGTCTAAAGGTGTGGAAAGATTGTAGCCTTGCAGCATTGGGGTACTCTCTGATGCCTTAAACCAGGTTTCTCTGACTGCACAGACATCTACATTTTCTAGTAATAGAAGTGCATTCCATGGAGTGCAGTTTTTGGTTTAAGCTACTAGCATTTAGTAGCATGACCCTTATTTTGCTATGATTGGTTAATTTCATGTCAGTAATGCTGTTTTCAAGATCTTGCTTAAAAAGGCACTATGGGAAGTCAAGCGCCTTAGTCAGCAGCCGAAAGTCTAGGGGTGTCAGGTGCAAACTGCCTCTGGCAAAGCAGCAAGGTTTGTTGACCATGGCTTCCCAGGCAGACAGGAAATGGATCCTCTTGAAATGACACCAAAAATTAAGCCAACTATTGAAATCAATCATTTTTTATACTGTAGCATCATTCTAAGTAGTATGCTGCTCAAGGTTAGGGACCTATCTGCTTGGGACACATACTCAGAGAGCTCGACCATGTCTGTCTTCATATAGTTCAGTGAGGTACATCTCTGGTCATTCACACCAAAATGAACTATGACAGAGTCATAACAGTACTTGTTGCTGAGAGACCTGAGTGCATGCATGATTTGGTGAATCCTGGCACTGGACAGGCAGCTGAGCATGACCTTCTCCTTGTCCAGCCTGGTGAGTGGGGCATCTGTATGTCTCACTATTGAGTCTCCAATAGCAAAAAAAAACTTAGTTTTTGAGTGTTACTCTTTACAGGCTTGGTGGGTGAGATACTGGTGTTGCTATGTGGCATGAGTTCCAATGGTAGATAATCCTTTGCTGCATAAGACTTCAGTTTGTATGCCTCCATAAATGCAAAGATAAATGATAAGTGAAGGTGGCTATCAGAAGTCAGTGTCATGATGCATATCTGAGACATATGCAGCTTCCCTTTTAGGGATAATTAATGCCTTGAAATTAATGTTCTGCCCCAGGCTAGACTATAACTTGAGGTTTCTTCCTACTCTACCTACCAATATGTGACTGAGCAGGAGAAAGAATTTATGCGTTAGTGTAATGTACTGGACAGTCTGTAAAATGTGAGCAGATTTTCCCAACATTAAGAAGTACACTGTTGTTTTCTCTCTGCACAAAATTTTTATATCAGAGCATACCAACTTCCTCTTATAGACTATGTAAGAGGCAGGCTACAATTATGATTAGCACATCCAGTCAGAGTACCTTGGTATAATATTCAGAGTTGGATCCAGAACTAGGACCTGGAGGCAGCTGCACTGGAGGCTACCACAAATTTAATTGTTAAATGTTTTATGTCCATTTTTTTAAGGATGCACTCTTTGTGCTTATGTCCTACACGAAGCATGTTGAGAATGGAAAAGTATGAGATTTAAACAGATGGGCATGACTGCTGCTTTACCCACAAATTGAGCATTCATCATAACTGCTGCATGCATCATGCACATAGCAGTCAGAAGACTCGGGGCAGGCAGTTTGGACATGACTTTCCCACAGATGGCTCTTTGTAAAACAGATGTGAAAAGTAATTGCTGCTGAGGACTTGGGAACTATCTGCTGCATTCCAGGTACTCAGAAAGGTGTGTGTGTGTGTGTGTGTGTGTGTGTGTGTGTGTGTGTGTGTGTGTGTGTGTGTGTGTGTGTGTGTGTGTAAAATGCTCTAATTAAGAATGGCAGGTTACTTAATTAGTGATGCTCAAGCCCTGTAACTTAGCTGCAGGAGACAAGAACCTTAATCCTTCACACCATCTACTAGATTGCTTATCTGATTGAAATGTGCTGAAATGGGTAATTATGTCTATTAGCAGATCATATATTTTGTTTCACAGCTAACTCTACATGGGCACATTTTCAAGGAATATGAGTTTCAGTGCATTTTGAAGAAATATGAGTTTCAGTGCATTTTCAAGAAATGTGAGTTGCATTTTCAAGGAATGTGAGCTTCAGTGCATTTTCAAGGAATGTGACTTTCAGGGGAACAGAAGCTTACTGTTGCTCATGCCAGGTCTGTTTTCAATGTGCAACTGTTTTGATTAGCAGAAATCCATCAGTGTTTTGCTATAGATTTCAAAGCAGTGTTAGCAGCACAGCAAGTAGCATACTTACGTTTAGTATAGAAGGTTGTGGATTCCACTCCCACACTGTATAGATGGATTTTTGGTACTGCAGTATATTTGGGGGGGGGGGTGCACTCCTGAGTGTGCTGTCCTTTGGATAAGATGTTAAACTTAGGTGGTAGGTGCTGTTGAGATCTTTTACATCCACTTGAGCTATCAGAAAGAAGTTTCCCAATGCCCTAGCCAAATATCCCCTAGTAGTATAAAAACTGCTAAGGGTCCCCCTGAAAAGTCATTACTAGCCTAGTGGGACTAACCTGGTCAACAAAGAGATATTTAAATTAAAAAAAACTGTAAATTAAATTTTTGTTGCTGCCTTCATTTCAAAAGTAAAGACAATACTATGCACACTGGCAGTTTTGAGCAGTGTTTATGGTAATATGAGGGGGAGAAGACAAATAATGGGACACCTGAATGCCTGGGGGGGGGGGCTGGATCATTCACCTGCCTAGGGCCCTATTTGACCATGATCCAGGTCTGATAATATTAATTTCCTAACCCATTTAAGTGTTGCATTGTGATTAACCACAGAGCTATCAATTTCCTTAAAAAGCCATGCACTTCCAGGCACCTGAATGCATAGGATTCCCCTATCTGTGAGTGCCTGACTATTAACGGTGTAGTACAGATTCATTTCTTAAAAAAAATGATAGAAAAAGACATCATGTTATTCAAACAACTAACAGTAAACTATTTGTTAGCTTTTGCTTTCTTTTATTACATGAAAGGGATTGGCAATTTGTCATTGAATTTCATCTGGAAATATTTAAAATGATACAGCATTAATTACAAAGTAGCATATCTGGAAAAACTGTTTACCACAATCATTCTAAAGAAGATATAAGCTCAGCAACTAAATGTTAAACTATGTCAAAAGGATGAAGAAGACACCCCAAAAAAATTAATCAGCACTCCACTGATTTGTCTGCATGTATGGCATCAACTGGGCCACCATCTCCTCATAATCTCTGAGCCAAACAATTAATCTCTTTAAGTTCTCTCAGCTAGTAAACTACCTTACTAGACCCAGTAAAGATGGCTTGTCTGGCATTACACTAGATTGGATCTTAGCAACTCATCCCAACCTAATCTCAAACAGCAGAATTATACCTGATTCCCTTAGTGACCACCTACCAGCCTATGCCCACCAGTGTGCCTCTTCTGTCCACATACAACATCAGTACATTCAAACTCATAATCTCCCCAACTTCAATCCACAGACATTCTCTGAATGTCTGAAAAAAAATGAATTGGGCCCCCTTAAAAAGCTCTGCCTCTGGACAGTGCAACTATTTACTTCAACAAAACATTCCTAGACTTACTAAACAGCCTAGCCCCTCTTAGAACAAAAATAATTAAAACCAAAACCATTCCCTGGCTATCTAATGAAACCAGAAAACTAATGCACCTCAGTGACAAATGGTGGAAACAATACCAAAAAATAAATTAAGAAACTCTCTAATCGAATTCAAACAACTGCTCAACTCAATGAAGAAACTAAAGACCATAAGGCTTATTACTCCAAACTCCAATCAGAACATAATTCTAACCCCAAAAAGTTCTGGAATTGCATTTCCTCCCTTTTAAACCCTGGTAGAAAAGACAATCCATGCCCTAACCCAAACTCCCCAGACCATGAAATTAGATCTAATTTCAACACCTTTTTTGTTGACTTTATAGCCAAACTAACCACAAACTTTCCTATCCTCTCTCTCTCTCTCATAGTCCCCCATCCACCGCTTTTCCCTCTAACGCTCCACCTTTCAGTCTTAAACCTAGCCCCAACAGCAGCAAAAAAGCTCCTCCTTAAACTAAAGCCCTGCTCCTACACTCCTGATAATCTGCCTCCCCCCTTCCTTAAGATGGCTGCAGACAGCATTGCCCTCCCCATTTCCATTCTTATCAACAGGTCCATCCAAGAAGCCTGTGTCCCCTCACTCTGGAAGAAAGCTTTTGTCACACCTCTCCACAAAGGCAGCAATAACACAGACACTACTAACTTCCATCCTATAGCTATTCTCTCACCTCTTTCTAAAATCCTTGAAAGGTGCATTCATCACCAACTCCTGCCATAACTAACACACAATCATCTTCTTACCCCAACACAGCATGGTTTCATGCCTGGCCACAGCACTACAACTGCTCTTCTGTTCTTCCTTGACATCATTAATCGTGCTTGCCCCTCTGGGAAAATCATATCCTCCCTTTGCTTAGATCTCTCCAAAGCCTTTGACACTGTCTCACATCCTCTACTCTTATCTCAACTGTCCTCCCTCAATATCTCTCTATCCTCCATAGCCTGGTTTACAAGCTATCTCTCCAATAGACAACAAGCTGTTAAATGGAAAAATTCCACTTCATCCTTTCTCAACAATCCCTCTGGCATCCCCTAAGGTTCTATTCTCTGCCCCTTACTTTTCAATATTTTCATTAACAATTTTCACAGATCCATAGATAATGCTACACTGATAAAGTATGCTAATGATTCCACAATAATCTGTACAGCAAACTCTCCCTCTGAACTCCTTCACAAAACCCAAACAGCTTTATCCAATACTGAAACTTGGATGCTAAACAACCAACTCACTCTCAGTGCTAACAAAACAAAAATCATGATATTCTCTCCTTCAGGAAATTTCATCATAGACAAAAGCTCCTTTAAAATAAAAAGCCATAATAACACTCTAATCGATATTGTACCTCACACCAAACTACTCAGAATCACCGTTGATGAACATTTAAAATTTGATATCCATATCCTATATAATATTAAAAAAAAACACCAAAAACTAGATCTGCTGTATAGACAAAATTGCTATCTAACCACTTCTACCAGATGTACTCTAGCCTTCTCCTTCCAGCTCCCCTCTCTTATGTATGGTGCCTCTCTACTTACTCATCTCCAACTTAGCCTAAAAAACAAACTGGAAGCCTGCTATAATAAAGTCTGTAAATTTGCTGCAGGGTCCAAATACTCCACCCATCACTGCCATTCCCTCCACTCCCTAAACAGGCTTGAGCTTCCTAATTACCTGAAATTCATACAACTCACCACTGCTCACAAACTCATATTCCAACCGTCCATCTGCCCATCTCTTTCATCTATCTTAACCCCTTACCTCTCCAGTCATACTCTTAGATCTGAAAACCAAAACCTCCTTAATATCTATAACCCCCTTCGCCCTTTTGACCAATTACTTCTATCTCACTCCTTAGCGAAACTATGGAATGCTCTCCCCCCTCCTTCCGCTGTACTCACAACCACTCTAATTTCAAATCTCTCCTCCATTCTTACCTTACCTCAAACTGGGACTGTTCCTGCTCCCTTCCCACCAAAATTACACTGACATCTCTTTCAACCGTCCCTTCAATCTCATCTGCTACCACCTCTGTTCACTAGCAATATTGTTAGAAAAAACACTAAACTTGTGTTAACACTTTATGACTTGTAATTTTAATTATATTATCTGTATTACTTTTGACTTTATCTATATTTTAACATTTGTGTTTTTTTAAAGATTTACTCCCAGATTTTGTATTTGTATTTTAAATTGTATATTCATGCTTTTGTATACTGCATATTCCATACTTTACTTATCTTATATTCTGTTAACTGCTATTGGAGCTTTTCTCCCTGGGCCTCCACTGAAAATGGGCTCTGCTTGCCCAGTGGACTTCCCCAATCATCAAATTGGAAATAAATAAATAATAAATAAAGAAATAAATTGTCAGGTTCTTAATTTAAATTACAATTGTTTATGACAATACCTTTTTTTTTTTTTTTTTTTGCAAAACATCATAGTATAACTATAGTTTTGGAGAGATAAGAAAGTCAGAATGGGGATCTCATTTAGAAAGGAATGCATAAGAAAGTAGAGTAGTATTTTATGTATAAATACACTGTGCAGAGTTTGACAACAAAATGAAGAAAAGTATGTCGTATAAGGTAGGCTAAAAAACAGAGATACTTTTTATTTGGGGCAATAAAAGATATGGACTATTGCAAGGGAGTTGTTTTGCTTATTAATGTTGATAGTTTGATTTCTGGAGGATAAAATTCAGCATTCTCTAATGAGCCCTGTGGTACAACAGTAGTCTGTCTCTGGACAAACAGCTCTATCCACTAAACTTACATAGTTTTTATGTGGATAAGTTACCCTATGACTAATATTTCTTTTTTTCTCCATTTGGATCTCTTTATCAGTTTTCAGTTTCAATCATATTTCTTTAGAAGATGCAAACACTACTGTAATGTCAATGCTCATTTTCTTCAGTTGTGTCTTTAGTGCATCATTGCATCTCTGCAGTGACAGAGCTGCAATGTTGACAGTGCTTCAGGAGTCTAGAATCATTCATCCAAACAATATATCCAGGTGAATGTCACTTAAGTCAGATGATCATTGTCTCTGTTCTGGTGGCATGACCTCATTGATGTAATAGACTTTGCTGCAGCTGTCTATTCCTATAATACAGAAGATTTTCCAAAAGTATGATTACTGGTATATTTATAGTTTTTTTTTTAATTATGTCAGTAGTTCACCCAGGAATCACAACTTTAAAAAACAGAAATGATAAACAAATTGCAAGCTTGCATCGTGATATTCTTTCATTAGGTTAGAATGTTTGAAGACTCATTGAGTCTATTTAACAAAAGTGACATTGGCATAGACAGTTCTGTTCAGAATCTCACAGTCTACATGCTGGTTCATGTTGAGGTGAATTGGTTGTTTTTAGAATTTATCGCTCAGTGGAATATACCGAGGACTATTAGCAATTGCAATCAGACTGAAACAGTTCATTAAGTTTCTGAAAACTTGAGCATCTCTCTTCATAATGAAGGCTAATGTCAGATGTCACAGGAATCATTGGTTGATGAATGCAGACATCCAAAACTTATAACCACCTATCCATTTTTAATTCTTTGTTAGTTACAATGGATACAGGCTTTGATGGAAATTACCATAGGAGAATGGATAGCAAGGATGGGTAGATATACGACTACATTTCAACATATTCATGGGAGAAATCTTGTCAGAGACATATTTCATGAACTATACAAATCCAAAGGACAGCCAGATCTCACCTACTTCTACGATGCTTAAAAACTGTATGGGAATTTAGTAAAGCTTAAATGAATTTTTGAATGCGGACAATTTTAGATGGAGTAAGTGTCGCTTAGTAACATGCAAGCATGCGCAAACATTGAAAGTTCTGTGAAATGCACATTACCTCATAATCAGTTGAATCTTCTGCAAATGGCCCAGGTGAAGTGATCCAACAAGTAGAAAGGAATCTGTGTAGAGTTCATGTCAGTGTCTTAGTGTACCTAGAATTTTTCCGCATACAGGAGTCGACACTGACAGAAGGGGATGTAAAAGTCCACAAATATGGACATAACTCCCCAGAAAATGTTAGATCGCATACATATATGTGGAAAAGGTACATTGTAGATGTCTGAAAAAGGAAGGAAATATGTAAAATGAATAATATTTTTTTAATAATTTCAGCATATTGGTGCTATGTGCCGCAGTGCACAAACATGCGTAATAGGAATAAAATAAATTACATTTCTAATATGGTTTTCACAAATGTAATGTAGGACCTTGCATCAGGTCCATACAACGGTGCTTATGTGCTATTATCCAGCTGACACAGCTATGAAGAATGTATTTTTTTATGTTGTCACCATGGATATGTATGCAAATTAGGTGGATTTCCTGAATTGCTAAAAGGAACAACTGTGTCTGCATATCCACTACGTGTAGGCTCCTACATGATGTCGATATTCTCAGAGGATGTGGATGATATGAGGGGGTGAGTCTCATTATTTTTAGTACTTTTCTGTTCCCAACACGTGTTTACTTGTTGCGCCGCATAACTTAGCATGTCCTCGCAAGCAGACTACCCATGTGACAGTGATGACGTAGGCAGCAATCAATTAAAACCAGATATCTTACATAAAATTTATGACTTTTGTCTAAGTTATGCTGCATGCCACGGCACATAGTGCCATGCCATGTACGAAAGTAGTGCCTTTAAATTAAGCCAATTATATCCTGGGCAGGTAAACTGCATCATAATTAGCCAATCCCACATGGTGAACCTAAAGCAAAACTGTATAAAGTATACATACACCCTACATTCTGATTTTCTGTCAATACTCCTGACCATTGGAGTAGAGACTTGGGAATTTTGACTGGGATAATGCTAGGGACTGCTGTAGGTCTGCTACATCTGTATGTGCTAGATGCTGGTCAGTGCTGCTGGTGCTGCTAATAGTCCTAGGTGAGAAGGAGAAGAGAGTTCAGGCCCAGAGTAACCTTCCAGAAATTACATGAGCTGAAGATTGTACAGCACTACAGGGTGGACAGGGACATATTACAAGAACTCAGTGAGCTCTGCTGCCCTCAACTCAGAGTCAGAGCTGTCAGAGGGAAACCTATCCCAGTGGAAGCAAAGGTATGTGTAACCCTTAGGATACTAGCTACAAGTACTTTTCAAAGACCAACTGGGGAAATGATCAGGGTGTCACAGGCATCTGCATCCAGGATACTCCAGCAATTCCTGGATGCTATGCTTCCACTTGCCAGTGAGCACATATATGTTCCCCTTACCCTTGAGCTAGCAATATGCAACACTTCCACCATGTGGCACACTACCCTAAAGTAGTGAGTGTCATAGATTGTACACATCAATGCACCACCTGGTGAGCAATGTACAGTCTACAATAACCACAAGGGGTACCACTCAATCAACTGCTAGCACATGTGCAATACCCATGGGATTATCCTGAATGTGTGTGCTGGCAACCCTGGCAGTTATCACAGCTCCAATATCTGACACAATTCACAGCTGTACCAGATGTATGCTTGGGGGAACATCCCACATGGCCATTCACTGGTGGATGCTGGCTATGCATTGGAGCCATGGATGATGACAACCATCAGAAATTCACACCCACCCATGGAAGAAAGACCAAAATGAGGTACATGCACAAACTAGGAACATCATAGAGTGTGTGCTTGGGCTTCTAAGATCACAGTTCCAGTACCTTGATAGGTCTGCTGCAGCCCTGCATTATA